>NC_073349.2:28670000-28970000 GCF_027580225.2 Misgurnus anguillicaudatus | reverse complement strand
CATTTAGGAATATGAACTCTGTAGGTGCAAAGGTGTACTTTTTGGCCATACTTTAAGTAATCCCACCCAAAGTTCCCCAAAGGGATCACTATTTCCAATGAAACATCCAAACATGTGAAAAAATATAACGCATGTTGTAGCAAAAAATATTTAAGCTGCACTTAAAAATCTATGAATGTCATTATATTACAAGGTGTAAAGTGAATGACCAAACACTATTCTGTTCATGTTGATATTTAATACCACTTAAATTAAATAGTTAGCACTTTCTTCATTGTTATCTGATGCACATTTTCACATTTATGCCTGCTTAAAAATGTCCAAATCCCTTTTGGGGCCACCTTATGTACGCCTATGTACTGTATTATATCTAGGCATCAGTGGTCTCAAACCATATGACTTTAAAATGGAGTGTCCATCTGACTTCCTTTGGCACCAACAGGTACGACAGCGTAACTCTCCTCTTGATGACGAATCCATCGTAACCGTATCTCTTTCTGAACCTGATAAGCACAAACAAACATTTCACACAAATAAAGACTTACAAATTGAAGAAGTTTCTTAAGACAAACCACACAATTATGGAGTTTATAGTTGTGGATGCTCACCTGCCCCAACATCACTGTACCTGAACCATAAATCTTCTTTAATCTATCTCTACACCAGACCCTATACACCTTTTTGTAAATAACTAAACTCAAAGCAGACTGGACCCAAACTTAAAACTTTTATGACATACCCCTTCATTAAATCTCTAAACTCTATGGGGCGGTTTCCCAGACACGGTTTATATTAATCCAGGACTAGGCCTATAGTTATTTCAGGACATTAAAGTCGTTTTTGCAAACTAACCTTACAAAAACCAATACTGGTGTCCATCTTAAGACAAAACAAAGGCACTGATATATGTTAAGATACGTCAGTGCATGCTGTTTTTAAATTAAGGCTCAAAACTGCATTTTAGTCTAAACCCTGTCCAGGAAACCGCCCTATTAATGTCCATAAATCTACATCATATTTACATTAATGCATTAATGGCAGGACACTTTTATCCAAAGCTTGCATTCTACATTTTTATTCATGTTTATTCCCTGGGAATCAAACCAAGATCTTTTGCGCTTCTAATAGTGTACTTAACTCTATCTATGGTAATGTTTTATCAAGACATCATTATTATTCATCTGTCCTTTGAGCAATCCCCTTGTCAATCCTCAAATCTGTTTCTTAATCAAATTAGTTGGTTAGGCATTCGATTTTATGTGGTCCTGTACCACAAAACCAGTCATAAGGCTCAATTATTTGCTTTTTATTGATGCATGGTTTGTTAGGATCGGACGATATTTGGCCGACATACAACTATATTTGAAAATCTGGAATCTGAGGGTGCAAAAAAATCGAAATATTGAGAAAATCGCCTTTAAAGTTGTTCAAATGCAGTCCTTAGCGAAACATATTAGTAATGACTAATACACGGGAAATTTACAAACTTCATGGAGCATGATCTTTACTTAATATCCTAATAATTTTTGTCCTTATATAATTTTTATACAATGTATTTTTGGCTAGTGCTACAAATATACCCGTGTGACTTCTGGCTGGTTTTATGGTTCATGGTTACATATTTCATGTCTCTTAAATACAAAAAAGACTTGACACTTTGTCCAAACTTATTTTTCAACTAATTTAATGCTATAACACCTGTATAATATTTTCTTCAGCACATCATTTTAAAGAGCTCACATCATAAGAAATCCAATTTCTTCGTAATCTTTCAAATAATAATCACTCACCTCCTGGTTGAGAAAACAGTACAGAACTGCAACAATGAGACCCTAAAGAAAATTATCAGACAGAAGAAGATCAGAAAATATCATCAAATATTTGAAATCCAAAAATGTATAATGACCTCCTACTTCAATTTTTTCTTGTATTAAAAAATGAAACTTACCCTATACTTTACTCACCCTCAAGCCATCCTCTGTGTATATGATTATGTTTTTCAGAAGAACACAATCAAAGTTATATTGGAAAATGTCCTGGCTCTTAAAAGCTTTATAATGGTAGTAAATGGTGCTTCTGATTTGAAGCCCAAAAAAGTGCATCAAAGAAGTAATCCACATGGATCGAGAGGGTTAATAAAGACCTTTTTGAGGGCAATTTTGATCTAAAAATATCACCAGGTTTTGTGATTTTGTAATCAATTTTGCCATTTTTAATACAGTAAAAGTTTAATTGTGTTCGTCTAAAGAAAAAATAATGATATACATTGATGATGGCTTAAAGGAAAACACAACGTCATTCAATATTTTACTATGTTCTTACCTCAGCTTAGACGAATTAATACACACCTATTTTTTTTTTAATGCGTGCACTTAATCTTTGTACGGCACGTCGTGAATGTGTTAGCATTTAGCCTAGCCCCATTCATCCCTTAGGATCCAAACAGGGCTTGATTTAAAAGCCACCAAACACTTCCATGTTTTCCCTATTTAAAGACTGTTACATGAGTAGTTACACGAGTAAGTATGGTGGCACAAAATAAAAAGTGGCGAAAATATATATATTTTTAAATAAATTAAATTTAGAAGCCACCAAACACATTTTAAAAAATCGCCACGTTTTATTGTGTGCCACCACACTGCAAAAAATTATTTTCTGTTTTCAGCAAAATATCCAAAAATTCTCAAATCAAGATGCTTTTTCTTGATGAGCAAAACGACCCAAGAAAACAAGTCTAGTTTTTAGACCAAAAATATCAAATTTAAGTGATTTTGTGCATAAAACAAGCAAAAAAAAATCTCTTAATGGGGTAAGCAAAATTTTCTAGATTTTTTTTATTTAGTGTTTAAGAAAATGTTGCTTACCCAATTGGCAGATTTTTTTGCTTGTTTTATGCACAAAATCACTTAAATTGGATATGTTTGTTCTAAAAACTAGACTTATTTCTTAGGTCGTTTTGCTCATCAAGAAAAGTCATCTTAATTTAAGAATCTTTAGATATTTTTACTGAAAACAAGACAAAAATACTAAGAAATTTTTATCTTGAAAATCATTTTTTGCAGTGCATACTTACTTATCCCTGTTTGGATCCTAAGGAATTAATGGGGCTAGGCTAAATGCTAACACATTCACAACGCGCTGTACATAGATTAAGTGCACGTATTGAAAAAGATTGGTATGTATTAACTCATCCAAGCTGGGGCAAGAACATAGTCAAACACCGAAAAACTGTGGTGTTCTCCTTTAAGGGTGAGTAGATTTTGGGATAACTATCCTTACAGTCTTTTCTCTACGCATATCCATGCATGTATCTGTGTGTTTTAGGCAACCCACACTTGATCAATCCTTTAGGAGTGTCTATGAAATAAAAATAGTTCATTGATGTAGCAGTGCTAAAGTACTCTCTAAAGGTCAATCCATAGTCAATATTATACAGCCAATGTGTGCACACAGTGTGAATCAGTATCAGATCTTGCCACACTAATGACATTAAACACATCATACTGATGTGATTCTGAATACACTCCTAACTAGATTTCTGTAAGGTCGGGTCACTGCGGGTCATTTATTTGTTATACTAATATTACATTAGTAACGTGATCATTAGGACACTAGTCACATTATTTTGGCTATTCATTTGGACTTCAAATTCAGAAAAGGGTGCTGAAAACTAATACATCACCCACCGGCATCAATATGGATCTGAAATAATCATGCGAGAAAGGGGAACAGCCTGTATAATTTTAACACCTGCATTGAATAAATCTTAAAAATTAGGCGATGGCCCTTCAAGGAACTCAATTAGCACCGTGACTAACAAACGAATCTCTCGAAAACCCCAGCGGCCATCTTCTCAGATCAAAGGTGAGTGTAAGATCTGCTCAGGTGGATCTGCGGGTTGTTTTGATCAAACCGTACTGCTGGGAGCAGGTCTGCATTCGTTGATTCACACATGCTGTGTTTGTGCACTGAGGAGGTCGTATCTTAGTCTAATAAGAGGCTTGAATAACCTGAAAGGAGCCCAGACAGAGCTCGACGCAAAGCCGCAAGCTCACGTTGAAGTAGTCTGGGAGAAAACTGAACACTATGTAATGAGTGCCGAAGAGAGGGATGAGCAAAAGGGTGGACTTGGTCAGTCGCCTGAGGAATGAGATAAAGAAAGAGTGAAAGACAGACAGAAAGACATTGCGGATATTAGTGCTGAATGTCTCAGTTTGATAAGAAAAAAATCAATGTATTTCTATATGCAGGTTCAACTACATTTTTTGTTAAATTAGTATAGTTAAATGCACAGTAAAATTATATTTTTAATGCAAAATGCTTAAATAGACAGCAGAAAGCACAGATTCCCACGTGGAAAACTGCTCTTGACAGGCCTGTTTGAATCTGCATGCATGAGATGCACATAACACAAAGACTGTGGCCACTCATTTCTGACAAACACAAACAGTCCTTATACTGATTATACTGTTTATACACAAACACACAGAGATATATCTCTCCTGAATGGTATCAATGCTGATGCAATAAAATAAACTCAAACAATTTTAATTCGTAACTATTTTAAGATGGCTAACTTTTATAAATTTGTTATGATTTTGCCCATGAATGTTGGGTTTAGGGGTGGGGCTTCATTATTGCTTTTCACTAATCGTACATTATGTATGGTTCACATTTCACATGTATGGTTCAAATAGGTTAAGCAATAACATTTTTATTAATAGGAACTCATCACTAGTCAAAATTTAGCATTCCTCAAAAAGGATTAAAAAACGCATAAAAGGACACTAATTTACCTGCTGTGTTGTTTGTATCTTAAAAGGGTTTACATCGTTCGAATCACAAGAATCTCAGCTTTCCAAAGATATGTGACATGTTTAGCTTTTTGCTTTTGAGTTGTTCTATGTCATGAAGTTTTCTGTCAAATAATGCAGTGTACATTGCAACTCTATGGGGTAAATTTTGAGGCAGCAACCAAAAAAAAACCAGATTTTGGGAATTTGCTTATTCACCGCATCCCCCATAGCTAGACAAGTCCATACATACCTTTCTTATCTCCGTGCGTCCTGTATCTCTGTCTGACGCAGCCCCCGCTAGCTTAGCATAGCACAGAGACTGGAAGTGAATGGCTTCAGCTAGCATACTGCTCCCAATAAGTGACAAAATACTTCAAACATTTTCCTATTTATGTGTTGTGATTTGTATAGTCGCACCGTGTACATATAACAAGGTGATATGAGACACAGCTATCTTTTAAACAGTACACATACTGGGAACTATATTCTGAGAAAGGCGAAGCACTGCTACTTGGGTGGAGTGATTTGCTCACAGCACCCGAGAAGCCTCCTGGTGAGGAGCAGAGAGTTCGGTCAGAGCTAATATTGGGAGCAGTATGCTAGCATTCACTTCCAGTCTTTGTGCTAAGCTAAGCTAGCGGGGGCTGCGTCAGACAGAGTTACAGCACGGCCGGAGATGAGAAAGGTATGTATGGACTTATGTAACTCTGGGGGATACGGTGAATAAGCTAAATTCCCAAAATCTGGGCGTGTTCCTTTAAAGGCAGGAAAGGCAGGAATTTCCAAATTTGTTGAAACTGTCTTAATATACCAATACATAAGTAAAATGCAAGTACTCGAGTAAATCAAGGGTCTGTAGACACAAAACACAGCTCAATATTTCCATTCACTCCACCCCCTCCCTTCTGGGTTTCTTCTAAAGCCACGCCCCCAAAACACATTAACGCGCGACGCCGACCTGCTCTGCTGTGAGAAGCATTCGCCTCAGACGAGCGGAGAGGAAGGAGCGCGGTGAATGTAGTAACATCATGTCATAATACACCTAACTTTATCACTATGAATATAAACAAATAAGATGTTTTTTTTAGTACTCACTATCAAGCTAGCATATTGATACTGGTAAAGTTTAAAATATATTTAGTTTGATTCGGTATCGAGCTAGTTATATTTATAAGGCAGTTACACTCAGTTACCATCAATTTCGTGTAAAATTCATAACATAAACATGTTTTGCATGTAAGAGTTTCCATAATGAAAGCATTGTTGACTTTGATGAGGACTACACTCTGGAGATAATACCACATCGTCGGCTGGAGGAAAAGCCACGCCGAGTACTCTCGTTTGATTTCTTTGTTTATTCCTTTTTTTTTCGCCTTGTTTGCATTTGCTGACTGCATATGCAGGTACTGTGAATTTTGAATACTCTTTATTCTCTGCCATACTTTTGCTCTACCTAGATTTCATGGCGCGCATGTGTAAGCAGATCCTATAGCAACAGGGGTGGTAGCCATGAAAGGTCTACAGACACTCGATTTTTATACTCTCTTTTTCAGAGTACTTACATTTTACTTATGTATTGGTATATCTGAACCTAATTTTAATAGACCAGGCCCACACATACGCAACCAAGGCTACGATGTTGGTTAGTAGACACACTCCATACTGCTGATATGCTATAAGTGTGTTTTGTCCAATCCAAGTCCAATCCTGGATTACTCAAAACCCTGTCTGGGAAACCGCCCCTTTACGGTTAGCACTTAATGTGTTTTCACCGCTGACACGTTAGATAACAGTTTCATACCTGTACTGAGCAGAGTTATTGAACTGGATCAGACGAGGGTTCAGCTTCTGGACCAAAATCCTGATAATGTTCATAAAAAGAAGAAAGTTCACCTACCGAGCGAGAAACAGGAACAAGTGAAAGATCACAAAAACAATTCATTTGTCCATGTGCTACTGTATGTATTATCTTACCCCTATGGATACGACAATCGGACCCTTGATGATCCACCAAAAAGGAGAATCTTCATTGATGTCCCAGCACCTGACAAATGCATAGTCTAGGTCTGAAACGTTTATTTATTTTACCTGTACGATTTCTGTACTTGCACAGAAAATACTATTTTCTGCCTTTCACCATGTAATTATGAGTCTAAAGAGGCGGGTAAATAACAAACAGTACACTTATGTGTTTTTATGGATGATGTAAATGTATTAAAGGTCTGGACTACATGTTCTGAGTTACTGAATAAGAGAGGTTTTAAAAGTGAACTTTTAGCAGCCAAACTCAGTATAGCTCAAATATGAGCTACATGTAGTTTGTCTTGCCTTTACTAAAATCAAACTAATAAGAAAAAGATAAGAAACCATTCAATTACTCTGTGTCCTCAAAAAACAGTCTGGAGATAATCCAAAGGATGATGCAGACTAATGGTACACCTGCAGAAAATAAAGACATTCGTTACAAAATAGTGAAGAAAAGAAGAACGAGATTTACTTAGACTGTTCAGAAAAATGGTGTAGTTAAATTTACATAATAAAGAAAATAAAATAAAAAACAGAAGATTTTATTTTGTAAAGTTATCATCCAGTATTATTATTAGATCATTAAATTGCATTTTTAAGTTTAATCAACTAGGATTTACAAGTAATTTCAACTATTTTGACAAGTGATGAGTTGCGGTAACTTATTAAATCAAGTTCAAATAGCATTAGTTATGTCAACTTGGTTTTATAAGTTACAGCAAGTAAGTTACAGCATTATTAATTACAAGATATATAACTTACTACAAGTTGATTAGTTTAAAAATTATGCGAAAAAAGTGTGAAAATATGTTTTTACATTCATACACTATAAAAAAATCTTTGGTGCCTTAAATTTTTTTGTTGAATCAACTTAGATTTACAAGTCATTTCAACTTACTGAAAAAAACTTGTAAAATTACTTTAAAAAATCCTTGTAACAATTTGCACTAACTTTTTTTAAGTAAAATGTACTGCTTTATTAAAGTACACAACTTACCTACTAAAATCAAATAAAATCTACTTAATAATGCATGAAAAACATTTGTAAAATAATTAAGTAAATGTCACTCAATTATTTTCATTTTAGAAGTTAGATTTATTTAACTCGTTTAGGTAAAGTCTATTACTTTTTTAAATATTGAAGCATTGTTGTCCTAAAAAATATTAAATAAATGTTATTTATTGTTGTATGGTAGTTTGCATTTACTGTTTGTTATAGGGATGCACCGAATCCAGATTTTTTGGGTTCGGCCGAATCCCGAATCCACCGTTTAAGATTCGGCCGAATCCCGAATCCACCGTTTAAGATTCGGCCGAATCCGAAACCGAATACCGAATCCTACTCGCATCCTTATTCCAACACAGTAAAACACATTAATGAAGTAAAAAACGTCCACAGCAGTGTATTTTTCATTTTATTTAATTTTAACTGTACATTATGCCAGGATGACAAGTTGGAAAAACTATTTTGACAATGACCATAAGCCTATGCATAATAAAAGCAATGCGTTGCGACACGCTCGTTTTTCCAATAAGCAAGCAGCTCCGCGCTGAAAACTATATTTAACTTTGAGTGAGAAGCTCCGCTCGTCAATGTCAGTCTTCACACGGCCGTCCAATTACAGTGGAGGAGGGGCGGGATATTACCACAGCAACCAACCGGCTCACAGCTGAAGCATCACAGCTACCAAGTGCTCGGCTGAAAAACAGCTGGCATTTGGCGTCCTCAAGGCGTTTCAGCCGTATTTAAAAGTTTTGGTGTGTCCAGCCCCTAAGGCTCACCGAAAGAAAAAGCTCATCTCCACGTCAGCACCCGATGTGTGTAATCAACGGCCGCGTGACGTCGACCAGCGTAGCGCAAGCCTAGGGTTCGGTTCGGTGGGAAAAAAATCTAGGATTCGGCCGAACCCGAACCCCGTCAAAAAGCCCAGTATTCGGCCGAATCCGAATCCGAATCCTGGATTCGGTGCATCCCTAGTTTGTTATTTTCTTTAACATTGTTGTATGGAATTCTTTACTCTTAGTGTTATAGCATTATAACACAAAATTCACAATTCACAAAATAAAACTTGATTCTCCACAGAAACGCACACAAAACTGCAATGTTGACATGCATTGTCAGTACTGTGGAGAGAAATACAATAAAATGTAAGCAAACACTGAAAAACAAAACAACATCAATAATATAAGAGCTTAAACCTTTATGACATTTTATTAACAAATATTTAAGTAGTATAAGTACTTATCAGTTCTTATTCTGTGATCAAGCTTAAAAGATTGTGGGTATTCCTTACAACATGTGCAAATAAATTTAAGTTAATTTTGCTTGAATGTTTTAGTTTAATGGATTTTATATGCTTAAGTTAAATAACTCTTCAAATTTTTTACATGAACGCGCTAATGTTTTTGATTAAAATTTACTTAATTATGTTATGACTATGTGCAGTGACTATAAAACAGTTAAATAATACAAGAAAATATATAATACGACTTACTGTTCCCACACAGTTCATTTTGTACATGATCTAATTGTGTATTTATCACGATTAGGAAAATCTAGCTCTCAATAAATGTTAATATAACTAGAAATGATGAGGGTTTTACTACACCAAAAAGTTTGTTTTTTCAGTGTACTATTATTTATCTTGACAAGAAATTAGTTGATGCATCTTATTAAATGAAGTTGACTTATTTCAACTATAAGTTATAACATCTCATCTCTAGTCAAGATAAATAATAGCAAGTTAAAATGATTTGTAAATTTAAGTAAACATTTAAGGGAGCAAATCATTTTTTTGCAATGTAGATACCATGTTGCAAAAAAATACCCTAATTAAAAACTTAAAACTAAAAAATAATAACTAAACTATAAACAATCCATCATTTACAGGTTAGGTTTTTCAAACAAGCTACAAATGTTTATGGAAATTAGATTCAAATGTTTGTAACAGCAAACTGATATGTAAGTATTTGGTTCTTTTAATATGTTTTTTTTTTCAGAGGAGTTGTGGGAGCTCCTGTATGTTGGGTACTACATCACTGTCATGTGTTTTTCAGTTGCCTGCTCATATTGATTATGGAGGTGTCAATCATTAGACTTGTTTTGACACGTCTCAGCCCCCTTAGGGTAGAGAGATGTTGAGTGGAGGAAAGCGAAGAGAAGAAAATACAAATGGGAATTGAGCAATAGTAGATGGGTAATGGACTGATGGGAGGCATTGAGACTGGAAAAGTTTCACGGTGAACAAAGAACAACAAAACCTTTGTAAGGTTCAGTGAATGTTTAAGGTTCTTTATGACTCCATACAGCCCGTCAAAAAAACTTGATTCCCTGTCTGTCACCTCTTTAATACCAGAGATATCAGAGAGAACTGGAGGCACTTTTCGTAGATTTTCTTTTGTATAAAGGTCATTGAAACTTTTCAAATGCCTTCGGCGTTTACTTACATTTGTTTTAGACTTTCAGTCGTAAAATATGAAAATCCGCCATGAGCACATTTGTAAATATCAAGTGAATCAAACTAAGTCCCGGTAAATATCATCTATAACAAGCAAGCTTATTTTTGTAGTCCATTCGTTTCACTCACGCTGTAATTTTGCATAATTACATAGAAGAAAAAAATTCATTTTGGCTCACTATTAGTGAGGTTAGTTTGTCATCTTTTTCTCAAAATGTTTTAAATGTCATTTTAATCACAGGTTTCTCTCTAGCCCAATACATCATCTGTGCTGAAAATGTTTTAGTGTAAAAAAATGAAAGAATTCTGAATCCGGTTTTGGATATTGTGGATGAATGATAACAGGGAAAGAAAGATGTTAAGTGGAGGATACTGGCAGAGGGAGAGAGAGAGAAAAAGAGACTTTACTGCTAAACAGATTTCTGTGTTTTTACAGTAAGTTGTGATATAAGTGTATGATGGCCGGAGGAAAGGATTTATATGATGAGATATTAGAGAGTCTCACCCCAACCCAGCAGAGCAAAACTCAAGAGGCATCGGCGCATGCGCGGGAAGTTGGAGACCAGAAGAGAGTTGAGATACACTGCTTCAACCAGCAACCAGAAGAAATTACACATAACACAATAATGACAAAACACCACAGATGCTTTACAAGCTGTCTGCGAAGAGAGAGAGAAAGAGAGAGAGAGAGAAAGACATGAGAAGAAACATTAAAGGGGTGGTTCAATGGTATTTCAAGCATTCTGGCTTATTAACACAGTTATAGAGTTGTTTCCTCGTGCTAAATGTAGGCAAAGTGTCAAAAAAGCAGTTGGGCGTGTTACAGAGTATTTCTGTGCTGAATGCACTTCACCAGGGTCCGAACAAGTTTCAGAAAGTTTTTTTTTCGATTACGGGTCCAGCTGACGTTTCAGGGGTTTCTATACGTATCACTTCTTTTTATGGGCACTTCGCCAAGAAAACCCCGCCCACCCGTCAATTAGCGGGAGACGCTAGAACTTACAAACATCACATCACGAGACAGCTTTCTTTCATTTCAAAACTCAACAATGGCACAAAAGAAGAAATGTGTTTTTGGATGTAAGGAGAAGAAAGACAGCCTTACACTGTAAAAAATAATACGCTGAATTTACTAAAAAATATAGTGCATCATTTTTGCGTCCCTCTTTTTAAGCAAGTTTCACATGGAATTTAAAGCAATTGCTTACATTTTTTTTAAGCTTAAACTGCTTAAAATTCCATGTAAAACTTACTTTAAAAAGTGGGTGCAAAAATTGTGCATTATATATTAATTTTTTTTTGTAAATCCAGCGTATTACTTTTTTCAGTGTATGAAAACAATGGATATAGTTTATTATCAACCTGATCTCACGAATTTCCGTGGCATAGTCACGGAATTTTGAGCTCATTTTCCGTGGCATTCTCACGGATCTCCGCATTTTTCCATGGCCCTGCTACGGACTGTCTTTTTCTGTGGCATTCTCACGGATTGGTTACTCAACTGTTTTGTCCTATTTTCTTACCATTTTCGCTTCGGTTTAGGGTTAGATTTACATGAAATGACATCCCTACCCAAACCCAACTCTTACCCCAACGCCAGGCAACAATTGTTTAAAGTTTAGAAAATATAAAAGAATAAATCAGAAAAAATTGTATAAACCAATAGTTAAAGTGACATACTAACGCAAACACCAAATCTAACCGTAAACCGAAGCGAAAATGGTTTGAAAATAGGAAAAAGCAGTTGAGTAACCAATCCGTGAGAATGCCACGGAAAAAGACAGTCCGTAGCAGGGCCACGGAAAAATGCGGAGATCCGTGAGAATGCCACGGAAAAATGAGCACAAAATTCCGTGACTATCCCACAGAACTTTGTGAGATCATGTTGTTTATTATCCAGGGTAGCACCGAAGTTTCGCGTGTGTGTTTGTTTAACGTTGAATTTTTATTGAAAAGTCCCAACTGGATCATGAGTTGCATGCGGTAAGTAAGACTTTGGTGTTATGTTGGAAATAGGCGCGTAATTGCATATTATATAAACGACACGAACATGTAGTGAATCATAAGTTATCCAGTCGGTGTTGCATGACTCGTGATTGGCTCCTCCCGCAGCTCGTAACTCCTCCTTACAAATGTTTTCGTACATTATTGGAAAGAATCGGTAAAGCTAATCTGTCTTTTATAAATCTGATAAAACGAAAGACTCTTCGGAGATATGAAGGATGTAATACTACTCTATAGGTAATCCAGATTAACATCAGAAATGCAGAAACAGCGCGTGTTAATGTCCATCCATATTTTTTTCACTCTTTTTATTAAGATACAAAAATATAGGAAATATGTACACAAAGTTAAAAACAAAACAATTTTCAGAAGTAAATGTCTTCTTTAGGTATCAGTCAGTATTTAATGTGAACTCGCTTGGCACTAAACACATCTTGAGATTTTTTAACTCATTCCCCCCAGGCATTTTTTGAAAAGTTGCTGCCAGCATTTTTTGTGATTTTCACAAAAGATTAAGAAAATGCCTTCCAGGAAAATTTTCCTCTAAAAATATATAAACATACAAACATATCAAATTAAAGAACAAACCCTCTGCTTTCAAACAAACAAACAAACAAAACGGGGGAAAAAACGTTTCGTCTTATCTATATTTTTTCTCTCCTTATAAACTCTCAAATTTGTGTATTTTTCTTTAAAAATATTTTTTTTGCAAAAAGCTGAAATAATTGCATTTTTGTGAAGGAATTTTGTTAGAGATCAGATTCAGAACGATTATCAAAACATAAATTGGGTAAGTGGATAATTATCTAGTGGATAATCGCGGTATTGCAGATTAACATAAAAATTCATCAAAAAATGTATGCAAATGTTTTCTCTTAATTGACGAGGTAGCTCGTCAATGGTGGGAAAGAGTTAAAGAGACTAAAGTCCTGAAGTCATTCAATTAGAATTAAAAATTAGGATATCATTTAATTTAGGTTTAAGAGGTGTAAGGGGAGTTTACCCTAAATACTTGACACTTCAGCTTACACTTGTATACTGTTTTTAATACTACATACAAATTTCCTTTATTTTCTGGCTGTATTTTCTAATAAAGAGACTGAGAAATAGTTATATATGATCACTATATAATTGTAAAAATACATTTTGTAAAGAAACATTTCAGAGAATTGTTTCTAAACACATTATAAATGTATAAATATATTGCCGAAACGCGTTACAAAAACTGTGTAGTACTGAGTTGTGTACCATTAAACACAGGTTTTTTCAGGATTATTTGGGCGGGGCTAAAACGGTGGCTTGATGATGCACTGAAGCCACCAAACATGGCCCCGCCCCTAAAACAACCGCTAGCATCCATTCAGATTGTAGTGGTATTTGAAAATTAAAAGAAATGCCAGTTTTCCTGCGAGTGGGTGTGGTACCAGTGTAGACAGCGGACACACCCCCACCGATTTTGATAACTTATTTTATTTACTTTGCAGTTTTAGATTGGAAGTTTAGGAGGTTTTTAAGGTTACAGTTTGTTTCTCATCCAGATGGCTCACAGAGCTGAGATGAAGTGAGGTTTGTATTGGTCAGTAAAGACAGCTCACCGTAGACAGCGTGCAGTGGTCTGTGTCATCACTGGCAAACAGTGTAGCATCTTTTATAAATACAGCCACAGATTTAAGGATGAAGGTCAAGAAGAGCTGCATGTGGATGTAGTTTCGAGCACAGTGTAGTCTTCTGAATAACACACATAACACATGCTGTAATGTTCAAAATACATGTTGTTCTTCAGCATGGGGAAGCAAGTATAAAACAGATTACTGAACTACATGTAATGTAAAGTTACAGAATATGCTATGATTTCAGTTACTCGCAGACATAGCGTAAAAACTTTGGTCTTCAAGCATACAGTACTCTTCCTACAGTAGATACTGTAAAATTTTCTTTAACAATAAGAAATGTAAAACATCTAACATCACCATCTCATAAAATAGCAACAGATGGGAAAATCCTGCTAGGGTTTGAATCCAAACAGCTTTGAGACTGTGAAACATTTCCCTTTTTACTTTTATGTATTGTAGCCAGTGTTGGGTGTAACTAGTTACTAAGTAATTAGTTACTGTAATTTAATTACTTTTTTCCTTGAAAAAGTAAAGTAAGGGATTACTCTTATTTTTATTGTAATCTAATTACAGTTACTTTTGATGTAACTAAATACTTTGTATGGAATGTAAAACAATTATGTATAATATATTGGATTTAACATGGTTTTAGTTTACAATTCTCACATAAACTGGTTGATTATTAGCATTAATATTAATGAGATGCTGGCGGTTTATTAATACTTAATAGCACATATTAATGCCTGATTCTGCAAAACCTTATTCTACATCCTTAACCCTCCCCATTTCTACCAATACTTAAAATTAACAACTTCTTTAGTATTAATAAGCAGTAGTTGGAGTATATTGATGAAAAAGTAGTTAAAAGTTAGAGAATTGGACCCTAAAGTGGGACCAGAATAATTGATGTACTTTTATATATTATTTTTTCGAGCCATTTCAAGCCTATCCTTGTATCATGTACTAAATAGGATTTCGAAAGTAATAAGTAATAAGTATTTAAATACTTTTTGGAGAGAGTAATTTGTAAAGTAATCTAATTACATGATTGAAGATGTAATTAGTAACTAGTAATTAATTACTTTTTTTTAGTAACTTAACCAACACTGATTGTAGCAGATGTTTTATTCAAAGTGATATAAACAAACATGAAGCATGTAATGAAGGCAATAATATGAAAAGTGCTATATGACGTTATAAAGTCTAATCAATTACTAAAGACCTTACCTGTTGGAGAAAGGAGGAAGATTTTGATATAAATTTGATATAAACTTTCCTGTCAAGTGTTCACAGAATTATTTTTTTGTCCTCGAAAATATTGTAAGGGATGGTGATCAAAGAGAGTTAACACAGATCAAAGAGATACTTGCACAGCAATCAGACTAAATTAGATATGAAAAGGTCAGCTAATGACGGATGTTGGACAAATGAGAGAACAGTGCAGATGAATTATGATACTGATAACAAGAACACACGGTAACATCCCATTACCTGAAGAGCAACAGGATTACCACGGCAACCGAGAGAGAGAGGAGTGATGCTCCGTAACCAATGGTGTAGATCAGTTTAACTGTAGCAAAGTATGAATCCTGAAAAACATAATAAACAAACATAGGTGAACATTTACGCTGAAATGCATGAATGAAAATATTCTTTATATCAGATCTGTTAAGAAGATGTAAATTTACTTTTGTATATATACTCATAAATTAAATGATGTATAAAACATCGGCTTTATAAAAACAGAATGGAATTCATTTTGGGTATCTTGCGTATTAAAGTTGATTTATTCAGACATTGCATGAAAGATGATTTTATATGTGAGTTTACGTATTTGTCTTGACCTCAGTGATTTCATCTTCAACACTACAGGCTTCATGATATGGAGGGAAAGGCTGTGACCAACCTCCAGCACTGCAGTTACGACCCACTATACCTGAAAGATAATAAAATGTTAATACTAAAAATACATGTGCATTGTAAGATTATCTCAGCCTGTTGCTTTTCATGTGGTTTGAACCAAATTTGGGATGAATTAGCCCTTTAAAGTCTTATAAAAAACATGATGCCATAGATAGAAGAACCTTTAACATCTGAAAAGCTTTCTGTTTTGTTAAACGGTTTTAAAAACTACAAAACGTAAGAAAGAAATGATTCTTCTGAGCAAACAAATATTTAATGGCATGTCTATGAAGAACATTTTGTATTTTTGTGTAGCCACTTTCAAAAGAGTCTCAATTATGCATTTAGAAAAAGTCACAACACATTCTGAGCGCCTCTAAGCCTTGACATTATAATGGTGTATTTTTTTGAGCAATGCATTGCAATATCTTTTTAGGAAGACGGAGGTACAGTATATTGGTAAAAAAATGAAGATGTGGCTGAATGGATGTGCGTCCGTTTCCCTCGACTGACTCTTTGACTTTAATAGCTTCACTACGGCTTATAGAGCGGCACTTTTTCATTTTGTGCGGCTTCACATTTGTAGGCGTTTTATTGGTTGGTTGGGTTTAGACTGGATTTACCTTTCCCTGTGCAGTACTTGGAAAATAAAAAGCAAACCTACAAACCTTGAAATTGAGATGGGGCATTTTTTTCATTTAGACTGATGGTTTATAAATCCACTCAAGGTAGATATGTTTACTGTCACAGGCCACGTACCAAAACAGATTTATTATGAGTTTAAAGTGACTGTGGAAATAAATGTTTGTGTGTGGAAGAACGTCTCGGTTACGGATGTAACCCTCGTTCCCTGAAGGAGGGAACGGAGACGTCACGTCGTGACCGACGAATTGGGAGCTCGCTTAGAGAGACCAATCTGCTTCGAATACTACTAAAACACCAATGAACTTGGCATTGAGATATTTGCATAATGCTGGCGCCGCCCCGCCAGGTGCGTATATAAGGCGCACGTGCAAATAGGGAAATCAGCTTCTGTTCGCTGAGAAAGCCGGAAGGTGACCGGCCTAAACAGCAGGTGGCAGCACCTGTGGCGACGGGACGTGACGTCTCCGTTCCCTCCTTCAGGGAACGAGGGTTACATCCGTAACCGAGACGTTCCCTTTCAGTCGGTCACTACGATGTCACGTCGTGACCGACGAATTGGGAAACCCTACTAAAACGCCACTAGGGGCTGACCTCTTCCAGTGTCTGCTTAAAGCCCTCCGGTTCCACTTAAGGATAGGAGAATTAGGTTTCAAGGCAGAAGGCCGGGCACTAGATGTTCCTTTAACAGTAGTGCCAGCGACTGGGAAGCGCCCTAACTGAGCGGTATTGTCACGGTAGGAGAATCCATTGTTTTCCTCCGTGTCATGTTTGTATGTGTGTGTTGTTCACTGACCCTGCCATGTGCTCGTTAGAGCAATCCCTGTCACCTGTGTGTTGATTGTCTCGCTCCAGCTGTTCATCATTACATCATCTCCATATATACTCACCTGACTTTCTGTTCCCTGCCAGATTCTATTGTTTGCTCAGTCTCCGTGTTGCTTGGTTGTTCCGTGTGCATTGGATTACGTGTTTCAGTTTGGATGTGTATTGTCGTCGTCGTCTTCGTGTGGATGTTCCGTGTCAGTCTGGATTTCACCACTGCTCACCACTCCACCAACGTCGCACTCAAAACACCAACTTCCACCGTAGTCATCGTCACCATTGCCAGCAACAACACCGGACTGGATTACTTCCGCATTGACATTGAATGCTCTCTCTTTGTTTATATTTAATAAACATTGTTTCATTTTACACCTGCGTTTGCTTCCGTCTCTTACAAGTCATTACAGAAGAATCTGGCCGACATGGAAGCAGCAGGTGGTCAACCAATCTCCGCGTTGGAGGAGTTTCTCCAGCGATCGATGGCTCGTATGGATCATCAGGATAAGACCATCGAAGATATGCGGAAGGCCGTCCAGGTAATGGTGGCGAAGGTTTCCGAGCTCTCTCAGCGATCTCCGGTCATCACGCCTCCCACTGCGCCACCCATGCCGCCCGCACCATCTTCACCTCCAGGGGGTAGTTTCATCCCGGAACCGAGACTTCCGATCCCGGAGAAATACGCCGGTGAGCCCAACTATTGCCGTACTTTTCTCTCTCACTGTTCTTTACATTTCGCCCAACAGCCCCGGACATTCTTCCTCGAGGAAACCAAGGTAGCGTTTACGCTCTCACTTCTCTCGGGCAAGGCTGCCCTCTGGGGGACGGCGGTATGGGAAAACAAGGACAGCTGTTGTTCCTCGTTCGCCTCGCTTTCTGAAGAGATGAGAAGGGTTTTCGACCGCTCCGTCGCCGGGAGGGAGGCCGCCCGTCTCCTCACGGATCTCCAGCAGGGGGAGCGGTCGGTCTCAGACTATGCCATCGAGTTCCGTACCCTGGCGGCGGAGTGCAGGTGGAACGAGGAAGCGCAGTGGGATCAGTTTCTGCATGGGTTGGCGGATCGGATCCAGCGAGAGATTGTTACGGCGGAGTTACCCACCTCTCTTAATGGGCTGGTGGATTTGGCGATCCGGGTTGACGCACGCCTGTCCATTTCAGTCAGAAGAAGGACTCACGCCACGTCCCAGTTGAGAGGGGAAGATGCAGGTCCATCCAGTGAAGTGTCCGCCGGCGGTCTCTCAGATCCGCAGCCCATGCAGGTGGGTCGAGCTCGGTTACCCCGGGAGGAGAGAATGCGGCGGAGATCCCTGGGACTTTGCAGGTACTGTGGCGAGCTGGGTCACCAATGTCAGCGGTGCCCGGTTAAAGGACCACACCCGATAGCCAGGCAGAGGCTACTTTCGGGCGGGATCTCCGCACAGAGGACCTCTATGACATCTACCTTCCTCCCGGTGAGACTACGGTGGTCCACGAAGTCACACACTGGGCACGCACTTCTGGATTCGGGGGCGGAGGGCAATTTCATCGATAGCTCTCTGGCACGTAAGCTTCAGCTACAGTTCATTCCACTCACCCACCAGATTGAGCCCTTCGCCCTCAATGGACATCCATTACCCACTATCAAGCACACCACTGCACCCATTACACTCATCACATCTGGGAATCACACTGAGACAATTTCATTTTTTATTACTGACACTGCTCTCGCCCCCATAGTTCTTGGACATCCTTGGCTTCATCTCCATAATCCCAGGATCGACTGGAAATTGGGTTCCGTTATCAGCTGGAGCGAGGAGTGTCATAAGTCCTGTCTTGTCTCTGCTTGTGTTTCTGTGTCTGAGTCTGTGTTTCAGGGGAAAGCAGTGGATTTGTCTACCGTGCCCACGGAGTACCACGACCTGAAGGAGGTGTTCAGTAAGTCGCGGGCTGATTCTCTTCCTCCTCATCGTCCCTATGACTGTGCGATAGACTTATTGCCAGGTACGTTTCCGCCTAAGGGCAAGTTATACTCTCTGTCCGTTCCGGAGATGGAGGCCATGGAGAAATATATTTCTGATTCTCTGGCAACGGGGTTCATTCGCCCTTCCTCATCTCCAGCGGGGGCGGGGTTCTTTTTTGTGGGGAAGAAGGACGGATCCTTGCGACCTTGTATTGACTACCGAGGGTTGAACAACATCACGGTAAAGAATACTTATCCTTTGCCGTTGATGTCTTCAGCTTTCGAGAGGTTGCAGGGAGCGTCCGTTTTCACTAAATTGGACTTACGTAATGCATATCATTTGGTTCGCATCAGGAAGGGGGATGAATGGAAGACTGCGTTTAACACCCCTCGTGGCCATTTTGAGTACTGCGTGATGCCTTTCGGTCTCACGAACTCGCCGGCAGTCTTCCAAGCACTCGTTAATGACGTGTTGCGAGACATGGTAGACCAATTCATATATGTTTACCTGGATGACATATTGATTTTTTCTTCGTCTCTCCAGGAACATTTGCAACACGTACGACGAGTGCTTCTGCGGTTGTTAGAGAATGGGCTTTTTGTCAAGGCGGAAAAATGCGTTTGTCATGCACAGTCTGTTTCTTTTTTAGGACACATCATTTCGACTGAGGGTGTTCGCATGGATCCTGAGAAGGTTAAGGCTGTGGTAGATTGGCCATCCCCAGAGTCTCGCAAGGCCCTGCAGAGATTTCTGGGGTTCGCCAATTTTTACCGGCGTTTCATTCGCAATTTCAGCCAACTAGCCGCACCTCTGACCGCTTTGACCTCCCCTGGTTTGACGTTCAGGTGGTCAGACGCAGCTGAGGCTGCATTTGCCAAACTGAAAAGCTGCTTTGTTTCAGCTCCCATTCTCGTTACCCCTGATCGTTCACGTCAATTCATAGTGGAGGTCGACGCGTCAGAGGTGGGGGTAGGAGCAGTGTTGTCCCAGCGCGCATCCTCAGACGGAAAGGTTCATCCTTGCGCGTATTATTCTCATCGTTTATCCCCTGCGGAGGTTAACTATGACATTGGCAATCGGGAGTTGTTGGCCGTCAAATTGGCACTGGAAGAATGGCGTCACTGGCTTGAAGGGTCGGGTGTACCTTTCATTGTATGGACGGACCATAAGAATCTCGAATACATTAGAACTGCCAAAAGACTTAACTCCAGGCAGGCTCGGTGGGCATTGTTTTTCGGTCGTTTCGATTTTACACTTTCTTACCGGCCGGGTTCCAAAAACATCAAACCCGATGCTTTATCCCGTCTTTTTGAGCGTTCCGATCGTACTGCTACTCCCGAGCCCATTTTACCGGAGAAAATCATTATCTCCGCGCTCAGATGGGAGGTCGAATCGAAGGTTTTGACAGCCTTAGAAGGGGTAACGCCCCCGGCTCGCTGCCCACCGAACCGTTTATTTGTGCCGGAAGGGTTACGGTCAGACGTCCTCCAGTGGGGTCATGGTTCCAGTGTTGCTTGTCACCCAGGGGTTAGTAGAACTAGGTTTCTAGTCAAGCAACGATTTTGGTGGCCTGGTATGGCTCGTGACGTCCACGACTTCGTCTTGGCTTGTTCGGTTTGTGCCGTTGGTAAGACTTCCAATCGTCCTCCAGATGGGTTACTTTTACCGCTGTCTGTCCCTTCGAGACCCTGGTCCCACATTTCGCTAGATTTTATTACCGCCCTCCCACCCTCTAAGGGTAATACGGTGATTTTGACCGTAGTGGACCGGTTCTCGAAGGCGACCCATTTCATTCCCTTGCCCAAATTACCATCAGCCAAGGAAACAGCGGTAGCTGTCATTGACCACGTCTTCCGAATACATGGCCTCCCGACAGATGTGGTCTCTGACAGGGGTCCCCAGTTTGTGTCCAAATTTTGGCGAGAGTTCTGCAAATTGCTAGGGGCGACTGTTAGTCTTTCGTCCGGGTTTCATCCCCAGAGCAACGGTCAAACCGAGCGAGCCAATCAGGACGTCGAAAGGGTGTTGCGATGTCTGGTTTCCAAGAATCCTTTGTCCTGGTGTCAGCAACTCTCAATTGTGGAGTACGCACACAATTCTCTGCCGGTGTCATCTACGGGCATGTCTCCATTCAAGTGTAGTTTAGGGTACCAACCACCTAATTTTGTCAGTACTGAATCCGAGGTGTCGGTTCCCTCCGCAAACGCACTAGTCCAGAGGTGCCACCGCACCTGGACCAGAGCTCGCAGAGCTCTGCTCCAGGCAAGGTCACGCACCAAGGCCAAGGCCGATCGCCACCGGTCGAAGCCTCCCCGATACGTCGTCGGTCAAAGAGTGTGGCTTTCAACCCAGAATATTCCGATGCGTTCCGTCTCGAATAAACTTGCTCCCAAATTTATTGGCCCGTTTTCTGTTACCAAAATCATTAATCCGGTAACAGTGCGTCTTAGCCTTCCTCCTGCGTACAGGAGGGTTCACCCCGTCTTTCACGTTTCCAAAATTAAACCGGTGATTTTTTCCCGTCTTAATCCGCCTGCCCCGGTTCCCCCTCCGCCTCGTATCGTTAATGGGGAGACCACATATTCGGTTAACCGTAGTCTGGACTCCAGACGGAGGGGACGCGGATTTCAGTACTTGGTGGATTGGGAAGGTTACGGTCCGGAGGAGAGAAGGTGGGTTCCTGCTCGGGACATACTGGATCACCGCCTTATTGATGAATTCAATCAGCAGGTAAAGCAGGCTGGGAACGCCGAGGGGCGTTCCTAGGGGAGGGGGTACTGTCACGGTAGGAGAATCCATTGTTTTCCTCCGTGTCATGTTTGTATGTGTGTGTTGTTCACTTACCCTGCCATGTGCTCGTTAGAGCAATCCCTGTCACCTGTGTGTTGATTGTCTCGCTCCAGCTGTTCATCATTACATCATCTCCATATATACTCACCTGACTTTCTGTTCCCTGCCAGATTCTATTGTTTGCTCAGTCTCCGTGTTGCTTGGTTGTTCCGTGTGCATTGGATTACGTGTTTCAGTTTGGATGTGTATTGTCGTCGTCGTCTTCGTGTGGATGTTCCGTGTCAGTCTGGATTTCACCACTGCTCACCACTCCACCAACGTCGCACTCAAAACACCAACTTCCACCGTAGTCATCGTCACCATTGCCAGCAACAACACCGGACTGGATTACTTCCGCATTGACATTGAATGCTCTCTCTTTGTTTATATTTAATAAACATTGTTTCATTTTACACCTGCGTTTGCTTCCGTCTCTTACAAGTCATTACAGGTATAGGGACGCTGCGGAAGCCACCGCCCCGTTAAGGGCTAATGGTGGACGAAAGTCAACCGTAGTTGAGGTATAAATGACAGCCGTGGCTGTGTAAGCAAAGCAGTGCTCTGCTAAGGGAAACGTGGGCTGGTAGGATTAACCCCACGGAATAATACTCACAAAGGAACCCGTTGGGACACAATGTGGGGCCCTGGCCAAACACGTAGGTTCGTAAGAATACAACTAGTGAAAGGCTGACAGCCAATGCTCCGCAACAAAGGCTGTCAAGGCAGTGGAGAGAGCAAAACAAACCATTACGCATTTTTGCTCTGTTAGCCTTCCATACTGAAACTCAATTTGGAGCCTCAGTCGGAGGCTGCAAGCCGACTTGCGAGTCTGCTCTCCGTGTCCTCCCTGGTGAGGACAGAACACGAGAGGATACAGGCTCGATACGAACATTGTAGAATCTAATGAACGTATTAGGTGTCGCCCAACCAGCAGCTCTACAGATGTCTGTTAGCGAGGAACCACGAGCTAATGCCCAAGATGAGGCAACACTCCGAGTGGAGTGCGCTCTCAAATTAAAGGGGCAAGGAATGCCCTGCAAATTGTAAGCCAGGGCGATAGTATCAACTATCCAATGAGACATCCTCTGCTTAGTGACAGCTTTCCCTTTCTGCTGGCCACCATAACAAACAAAGAGCTGGTCTGAGGTCCTGAAGCTTTGCGTGCGGTCCACGTAGAATCGCAGTGCGCGTACGGGGCACAACAAAGCCTCGGTTGGGTTTGCCTGCTCCAAAGGCAATGCTTGCAAGCTCACCACTTGATCTCTAAAGGGAGTAGTGGGAACTTTGGGCACGTAGCCTGGTCTGGGTCTCAAGGTCACGCTCGAGACAGAAGGACCAAACTGAAGGCACGAATCGTCAACAGAGAATGCATGTAAATCCCCTATTCTCTTCACCTGAGGCCAATGCTAGTAGGGTCAGAGCCTTCATGGATAGAAGCTTCAGACTCGCAGACTGCAAAGGCTCGAACGGAGGACTCTGTAGCGCTTTCAGCACCATGGACAGGTCCCAGGGAGGAATAGAAGGAGGGCGCGAGGGGTTTAGCCTGCGAGCGCCTCTCAGGAATCTAATAACCAAATCATGCTGGCCCACTGATCTGCCGTTAATAAGTGAGTGATGCGCAGATATAGCGGCGATATCAACTTTAATAGTGGACGGTGACAGCCTACCATCTAACCTTTGTTGAAGATATAAAAGCACAATGTTAATAGGGCATTCTCTGGGGTCCTCGCGTTGCGAAGAGCACCAGGTGACGAAAAGGTTCCATTTTAACGCGTAAGCCCGTCTCGTAGACGGAGCTCGTGCCGCGTCAATAGTGTTAGATACCGCCTGGGGCAAATCACTTAAACCTTGCGCGCGCTCAACGACCAAACGTGGAGATTCCACAGGTCGGGGCGCGGGTGCCATAATGTGCCCCCTCCCTGAGAAAGAAGGTCCTTCCTCAGGGGAATCCGCCAGGGAGGGGCTGTCGCGAGGAGCATTAGTTCCGGAAACCAATTCCTGGTCGTCCAATATGGGGCGATCATTAAAAGGCTCTCCTCGTCCTGCCTGACTTTGCACAGTATCTGTGCTATTAAACTCACTGGGGGGAACGCATATTTGCGCATGCCCCGCGGCCAGCTGTGTGCCAACGCATCCACGCCGAGGCTGCCCTCGGTTAGTGAATAAAACAGGCGACAATGGGTATTGTCCGGAGACGCAAATAGGTCTATCTGCGCTCGACCGAATTTCCTCCAAATCAGCTGGACCGTCTGGGGGTGGAGTCGCCATTCGCCGGTGCGCGCTGCTCGGGAAAGCGCGTCTGCCGCTGTATTGAGCGAGCCCGGTATGTAAATGGCACGAAGGGACCTCAGATGCTTCTGACTCCAAAGGAGGAGATGACGAGCGAGATGCGACAGGTGACGAGAGCGCAAACCGCCTTGACGGTTGATATACGCTACGGTCGCAGTGTTGTCTGAGCGTACTAGTACATCCTTCCCTCGCAGCTCCTGAGCGAAGCGTACGAGTCCCAGATATACTGCCCATAACTCGCGGCAATTGATATGCCAATGCAACTGGGGTGCTGTCCACACCCCCGAAGCCGTGAGCTCGTCGTACGTGGCTCCCCAGCCCGTGTCGAAGGCATCTGTGTGCACAACAGCATGCCGGGAGACCTGTCTCATGGACACGCCGGCCCTGAGAAACGCGGGGTCTGACCACGGGGGGAATGTTAGGCGACACGCAGGTGTAATGGTTACACGATGAATGCCAGCGCACCACGCTCTCCTCGGGACTCGATCGTGAAGCCAACGCTGAAGCGGTCTCATATGGAGCAGCCTGAGCGGTGTCACGGCCGCAGCTGCTGCCATACGCCCCAGGAGTCTCTGAAATTGTTTCAGAGGGACCGCATTCTTCCCTCGGAATGAACCGAGGCAAGTCAGAATTGATTGGACGCGCTCTTCTGTTAAACGCGCCGATAAATCGATCGAGTCCAGTTCCATACCGAGAAAAGAGATCCTCTGCGTGGGGCAGAGTTTGCTCTTTTCCCAGTTGACCCGAAGACCCAAACGGGCGAGATGTTGAAGTGTTAGATCTCTGTGTTCGCACAGCGTCCGCCGAGAATGCGCTATTATAAGCCAATCGTCGAGGTAAGCCAGAATGCGAACACCGCTCTCTCTGAGGGGCTTTAACGCCGCCTCTACCACTTTCGTGAACACACAGGGAGAGAGAGACAGCCCGAACGGTAGTACTTTGTATTGGTATGCCCGCCCCTCGAACGCAAACCGGAGAAACGGTCGGTGACGAGGGAGAATGGACACATGAAAGTACGCGTCTTTCAGGTCTATCGCTGCAAACCAATCTTGGGGGCGTATTGCACTGAAAATTTGTTTCGGTGTAATCATCCTGAAAGACCTCTTCTGAAGAGACTTGTTCAGGACACACAAATCCAAAATCAGTCGTAACCCGCCGCCTTTCTTGGGTACTATGAAAGTACGGGCTGTAAAAACCCGATCTCATCTCGGTAAGAGGGATCGGCTCGATCGCGTCCTTCGCCAGCAGGACTTCGACCTCTGCACGCAGTACATGTGCAACGGACGCTTTCACCGTGGTGAAACGTATGCCCGCAAATTTGGGAGTGTGCCGATTGAATTGAATTTCGTAACCGAGGCGGATCGTGCGTAAAACCCAACGAGACGGACTGGGAAGCTGAAGCCAAGCCCCCAGGGACCGTACGAGAGGAATTAACGGCACTACCGGTGTACCCGCGGCGGGGCAGCGAGGCGGGACAGGCGGGACTGCCGGTGCGTCTGCCGTGACAGCATAAGCATCTACAGTATGTGTGTGTGTGACACTGACCTGAGCCCGCTGAGGTAAACGGTCGTCCGGTCTCCTCAGCTGAGGACGCAGACTCCGAAGGGGTTGCTGGTGGTCCGGTCTCCGAAGGGGAGAGCTCGAACTCCTCAGAACACCCACTGGCGACAGAGGAGAGGGAGGAAGAGCATCTGACTGCCCGCTCACATCTCTCTCGATCCTCTGGAGACCTGGAGAAGGAATAGGAATGCACTCTTTTTGTGGTTTTGTGGGTGCCGGCTGAGAAGCCGGCGGAACAGAAACAAAACGAAACAAAAGATTTTCCACCCGGCCCTCTACCGGTGGAAGGAGCGGTGCCGTCACCGTCTCCCGTAGAGTGATCCCATCCAACTCCAGGTCGCCCGTCTCAGGGCCGCTTCGATTTCCGTTTGCCACGGGAAGCGGGTGGTGCGGGCGGGGCGGGCTGCCGACGGCTGTTCCCTCTCCGTGGTCTAGAAGACGTTCTAGCGGGGGGGGCGAAGGCAGCCGCCGGAGGGCGCCCTCGGCGAGGAGCAGACGGGGCCGCCGGCGCTGGGGGGCGAGATGCAGGTCGCTTGCGCCGGGGCATGATCTGAGCGATCGCTTCCGTCTGCTTCTGGGCGGCGGAGAACTGCTGAAACGACTCCACCGACTCGCTGAACAGGCCTGCCTGGGATACGGGCGCATCCAAGAACTTGTTCTTTTCTGCATCCGTCATGTCGGCCAGACAGAGCCACAGATGGCGTTCCTGGACCACCATCGTGGACATCGCACGACCGATCGCCTGTGCCGTGACCTTCGTAGCACGGAGGGCCAGATCCGTAGCGGCCCGGAGCTCCGAAAGCACAGGCGAGTCGTGTCCTCCCTCGTGCAGATCTCTCAAGGCCTTGGCCTGGTGGACCTGCAGCAACGCCATAGCGTGCAGGGCTGAAGCCGCCTCTCCACATGCATGATAGGCAGCCCCCGTTAAACCGGAAGACTGTCTGCAAGCACGGGAGGGGAGGGCTGGGCGATCCTTCCAGGTGGAAGCGGTGGCCGGACACAATTGCATCACAACCGCACGCTCCACGGGGGGGATTCCCGTATAGCCCTTAGCGGCTCCATCGGTGAGGGAGGTGAGGGGGGAGGGCTGAAACGGCCGTAAACGGGTAGAATACGGCGACCTCCAGGTCCTGGTCAGCTCCTCGTGCACCTCGGGGAAGAAAGGTACCGGCGGAGAGGGTTGTGAAACCCGGGCAGCTCCAAAGAACCAATCATCCAGGCGGGACGGTTCGGGCTGTGGGGGGTGAACCCACTCCAACCCGACGGTCTCCGCCGCTCGAGAGAGCACGGCCACCATCTCTGGATCGAAATCCGGCGTCACGACCCGTCCGGAAGGGGGGAGGACATCCAGATCCTCAGAGGTAGAGGGCCCACCCTCGGATGCTGCGGTCTCCGTGGACCCGGAGGGAGGCACGACAGATCCAACAGACATCGTAGAACACGACTCTGAAGTTTCCATCGGCGCATCAACCGGCTGTGGATGAGGAGGCTGAGAGGCAGAGGACGAATCCCCTGCCCGGTTCAGCACAGTGATGCGGAGATCATCCTTCGAGAGCTTCACAGCCGCACCGTGGCGGCGATCAGAGCTCGTCGGACGTGGGTTGCGTTTTTCCCGGAGGAAAGACAACCGTCTCCGCAAATCCACAAGGGACATGTTCTCGCAGTGAGAACACTTACCCCCAGCGAACGCTGCCTCAGCGTGCTCGATGCCCAAGCACGAAAGACAACGCTCGTGACCGTCCTTCGGACCCATATACTTCCCGCATCCAAGATCGCACGGACGAAAAGCCATCCTGAAAAGGACGCTAATCTCCGGATATACGAGAGAGTGGCTGCCTTTAACAAGGCACAAAGCTCTCTCGTATAACTCTTTTAGGGAAATTCACTCAGATGCTCAGTTGATGATGCGCAAAGGGAAGGCAACGCACACACTAAACTCAAAACAAAAAAGATGCAGAGCCTGTGGAATACTGCGAAGCGTCCGCTGTGGTACTGCCAGTCCAACCAACTTCCGCAATCGATCCCAACAGAGTGAAGTAGCTTCTCAGTAGCAGATACTGCCGGCTTTCGAAGCGATAAAAAGCTGATTTCCCTATTTGCACGTGCGCCTTATATACGCACCTGGCGGGGCGGCGCCAGCATTATGCAAATATCTCAATGCCAAGTTCATTGGCGTTTTAGTAGTATTCGAAGCAGACCGGTCTCCCCAAGCGAGCTCCCAACTCGTCGGTCACGACGCGACGTCGTAGTGACCGACTGAAAGGGAACTCACATCCTTTCATTTCATGAGATACAATTTGAATGCAATTCACAACCCAGGATGCTGAATTGTAAAAACAGGAAGAAATTTAAAGGGACAGTAAGGGTGTTTTCACACATGCCTCATTTAGTTCGGTTGAATCGTATCAGAGTTCGATTGCTCAGTTGGTGCAGTTCGTTTGGGCAGGTGAGAAGGCAGCAATCGAACTCTGGTGCGCACCAAATGCGGACCAAACAAGCGGACTGAGACCTCCTTGAAGAGGTGGTCTCGGTACGTTTTCAAACAACTCTAGAGCGGTTCATTTGTGGTGAGAACACAATCCGAGATCGAACCGAGTTTGTCTAGAGCGCTGTTTACAAACTATGTATAACAACCACGGACATAATTACAGCACGCAGTCTCATGTCCACTGTGTCTGCTGTATTTTCCCTCTTTTTTGTTTACTTCCGGGGTTCCGTTGGAATTGTACGTTGGTTCTGACCAATGGAGAAGCAGTTTAGGAAATACGTTCAAATACATGTGGCCAATGAGTGATGTGGATCTTATCACATGACTGAATTTTGGTTTGTTTCAACTGTTGTGGACCAGAGCAATCAGTGTGGTGTGAAAAGGAACCAAAATTGCTAAAAAAGCTACAATGTATCATTTTTTGCTTTTGGTACGGACCAAAAGAACCAAACTATACAGATGTGAAAACACCCTAAGTAGTAGTAAGTGTTTTATTAATCAAAATCAATGTTTTTATTCATAAATATGTCCTCGTTGGTGTCAAATGACCTCTGCCAGTGATCTGACTTTTGGCACCACTTGAAATAAGTACGTTGTCCTGTTAGATTAGATTGGTAAATTATCATTAATTCTGTCTAATTGGGTGATTCTCACGAAAACTTGGTTTTAAAAATGTCAAGCATGAAAATGTAAAAATTGCTTAAATTTACTTTTTTCCCACCAGACATTGAAAAACAAAGTCTGGAGTAAATGGAATGGGAACATTAATTTAAAAACTTTTACTTATCATTTAACACTTTTTGTAACATAATTTAAAAAATTAGTCCTAAAAAATCTCATTACCGCAACATTCAGAAAACATCAACACTGACATATTTTCAAAATGACATGACAAACCTGAAAGAACATAACTTGGAGATTCTGCACATGCATTTAAAATCAAAGTATTATGATTCTATTAATTAAATTAACATTTAATAAGCATCTGTTGCGGTAATGATAATCAAAATGTCGTGTAAGCATTCTGACAAGACAATATTTCAAATTAACTGTAAAAAAAAAGATCTTACCTGGTAGCCATCTTGAAGTAACTGGTACATGTGCTTGGTCACTCAAAATCAAACTTGATTAAAATTCTGTATGTGTGCTTAAACTGTTCTCAAAAAGTGTTGCGGAGGATGAGAACATCAGGCATGGACACATCATTTTCCAAATTTTTCTTCATTATTATTATACATGAATATTCAGTAAATATTTTTTCTGTCATCTTAAGTAGTCTAGCAAAACATCCATTTATTTTTTTTCTTAATATTTTTGTGTTAATTTGATTAAATTACAACATAACGCATGTTCAAACACAGCCGGACACATTACGGTAATGAGAATTTCAGCAGAAAATGAGATAAAATTTACAATTATAAATTCTTATGTTGAAATCACACATTGTGCAAGGTAGAACACAGTATTGTGTTAATTCTGATGCTTTTTAATGTTACTATATTAAACATTTTAAAGCTAAAATCATTAGTGCCGTTGTGTTTCAATGCTTTCGTGAGAATCACCCAATTATGGTTACCTGTTATTTTTGTTATGGCCTTAAAAAAATCATTGTGACCACAAAACCAGGGTACAATTTTTGAAATTGAGATGTATACATCACATTAAAGCTTTTTGTTAGGATGAAACAATATTTGGTTAAGATACAACTATATGAAAATCTGGAATGCAAATAAATACTGAGAAAAGCACATATAAAGTTGTCCAAATAAAGTCCTTAGCAAACATATTATTAATTATAAATACATTTTTTATATATTTCCAGTAGGAAATTTACAAAATATCGTAATGGAACATAATCTTTACTTAATAATGATTTTTGGATAAAGGAAAAATCTATAATTGAAGAGTTTCGTTGCAAAACGAGATAAATCCATTTTTTAACATTTTTGTCAAAACATGTTTAATATTATGTTATCATGTTATTATTTTGTTTGATGGTGCTACTTAGCTGTATTTTTTAAGTTATGAAAGTTTAAATCAAAATAAACCAACTGCAGTTGCATTGAAATTAACTGGAATGCACAACCTGAACAATTAAAAAAACGGTGGTTATCCCGTTTTGCAACGAAACTCTTCAATTTTAACCCACACAATGTATTTTTGGCTATTGCTACAAATACCTATGCTACTTATGACTGGTTTGTGGTCCAAAGAGTGTTTTGTTTATTATAATAAATTGGTTAAATAATATCATACACTATAAAAAATCATAAAGGGACGAACCCAACGCCTGGGACTGTAATTTAATCTATACTGTGTTGCAGTGCCAGCCGGTGACTTCTTTTTTGAGGGCACACGATGTGAAGCTCATCACAACATGTATTTCGCCCGTTGTGTGTTGCTCATCATTTCATAATATGTGTTCAGCGCGTCATGTGAACCATGTGTATCATGCGTCTTGTCAAAATACGTGCCTGCTGCACACACGTCTAAAGGGTTTATGATAAAAGTGACGCTTGCGTTTATACTCACTTAATCAGATTTTTTGTGAACGTGAGCGTCTCTTTTATCATAAACCCTTTTGATGCGTGTGCAAAAGGCACGTATTTTGACAAGATGCATTGTTGGGTCAAATATAACATTTTTCTGGGTAATGTTACCCAGCGGCTGTCCCTTTTTGATCCAACACTAAATGTATTCAATTCAATTTTATTTATATAGCGCTTTTCACAATTGTTTCATTGTTTCAAAGCAGCTTTACATTAATAAAGGAAAAAACACAGAAAAATCTTAAAACATAAACAGCAGAATACAGCGGTTAACCAACATTTTTTAGAGTAGATACAGATCATTGTTAAGAACGTTGTTAAATGAATCCCTTTTTTTTTCCAATGATTTCCATTTCAATCCCATCTTCTTAAAATGGATCAAATGATAGTTCTACATCATTCTACATCAACATAAATCCAATGATTATTAAGGAATTTTAAATGCATCCTCAGTGTAATCCATCCTGGTGTGATGTTAAGGATAAAGGTGTTACAATACCTGTCACTGCATGAAAAGAGCTGTATACGGACAAATACGGGATGGGAAATCCCTGCTAAACTTTAGGTTTGCCAGATTTTTGAGGCAGAGTGCCTGGAAAGGTAATACACCAAAGTAAACTTGTGAAACATCCAGAAACTTTACGTTTGTGGATGTATATAGGAACTGGTGGAAGTTTCCAGGAATCCTTACAGCTGGTTGTGAGGAGAGGTGGGTGTGAGGTGTGAAGGGCTTTTTATATGTTAATGACCCACAGGTAGAGGTGTCTTCTATGTTCTCAGAGCTGAGTGGGGTGGGGTGGGGGGTTAACCATGTCTCTTTAAGACAGCACATACAGTATTGTGGTACATAAAAACTGTTTTCTAAATACGTTTATTATTAATATAATTTAATTAGTCTATTTAAGAAACTTAGCATCATTCAAAATAACTAAAATTCAATGGACACAATTACAATTTTAATGTGTGAAAATTATGTCTCTGACTCAAGAGAAATGCAACAAATGTTATTTCAGAATATTTATTTCCAACACTTTGAAAACATGTCTCCAACTGCCCTATGTCAGAATATTGTGCACGTTTCTCTCAATGCTGCATACATCGTTTAAAAGAAGCCGTTCAAACGACATCATGTAACACATTTTTGCTAGCTAGAATGTTGATAAATTAGTCAGTGAAATGTAAAGCTGCTTGATTTTGCTGATGTCTCATGATTTGAAGTTCACTGTTTCTATTCTTATTATAATTCTACCCTAACATTTCATTAAATCTAAATATGAAATAGAAACAAAAATATTAATAGACAGGTCCATAATCTAAAAGACAGTCTTTCACGTGTGAATGCAAAACATGTTGGGTGATACTGACTGACAAACTCGGGTAAACATATCTGCAGATACCTGTCAGCTACTGTACTTCTAATCCAGAGGTGCCCCAAGTTGGCCCACAATAGATCTTTAATTTGGCCCATCATGCCACATGAGATAAGGAAAAAGAACAAAAGTCATTGACGCAGATGTTCATATTTTTAATTAAACATTTTCTAAAATGTATCATTTTTTTGTTGTATTTTTACATTACAAAAATGTAAATTAATATTAAATGCAAGGGATTAAAGTGAATTTTTTTATGTTTCATGCATACTTGAAGGTGTATAAAATGCATCACAAAACTTAATGAACTCGGGTACTACAGGCTAAAAATGAAGAGGTTTTGGCAGTGGCACACAGAGAAAAGGATATTTTAAATTGATTGGCAAAATGATTTTTTTTACAAAAAGCCTTGGAAAATAAAACTGCATTAGTTATGCATAAACAGAGTAATGTTTGCTTATTTATTTTTAAAATATTAGAAAATTATAAATTAGGGTTTATCAGAGCAACTTTAATTTTAATATAACGCAAAAACATTTACTTTTGGCCCACGGCCCTCAGTCAGGTTTGGCCCTTGTAAGGAAAATGTTCGGGCACCAATCAATGTGTAGTCTATCTGAGGAGGTAACTGTTTAGCATATGATAATGCATGCTTGTACAAAGTCAGTCCACATATTATAATGTTTGTCTTCAATCAATCAATTTAAATAAAAGAGATGGGGACTTTATAATATAATAAGGGTCCATATATCACAGTGATAAAAGACATACATGTATTTTTACTTTAACATGAACTAATGCTGAGTTAAGGCATATACTATCATAAACTACGAGTCATCATTAAGATGACATGTTTTTCATTGTTAGTTAATGCATTCATTTACAATGAATTAATTTGAGTTCATGTTGTAATTAAGTAAGTTCAGTAAGTTACATGTCTTAACTCAGCATTAGTTTTGTATTTACTTATATTTAAGTAAGAATTCATTTAGGTATACGTTTAATGTTTCCAATGATGAGCAGTTAATCCACTAAACCCAAAGATAATTCCTGAGGCATGTTTAAAGAGTTTTGTATTTCATCAAAGATTTTATAAGAAAATCTGAAATCATTCAAAATAACTGTTAACATGTTTGTCAACTAAACATGTTTTGTCAACGTTATAAACTTTATAGAAATATTTTTTTATTAATGACCAAGTATAAAGAACCATGCATAGTGTGAAAACGCGGATTATATAAAAGTATATAATAAAGTGCGAGCAGAGGATCAATCAAACTTGGGCTGGAATGATTGTAGTGCATCCAATGCACCTTGGAATTCGTAGTTTACATCTACAGCAGCATATGCTACAGCAGTGACAACGCCAAAGAAAAGGACTACATTTCCCAGAATGCACCTGCACCCACTCATCTGCCCCCACTCTTCAGGTGCGACTGCTTGACCTATGGGCTTGACGGGAAAATTCAAAATCGCGAACCGTTACAGCCTGGACTTCTCGTTCGGTGTCTTTCTTTGTTTGCTTGCACATCAACAGTAAGGTAAGTTTGATTTAATTAGTTTGTCTGCATCGCGCTGATCGGATGCCTATTTGTTCATATTATGTTATTTACTATGATTCGTTTTTGTCTTTATACTAGAACTGTTTGAATTTAAAGCACAAACAGTAAAACATTAAGGGTATACATGGTACACAGCGGTAAACATGAGGTTAAAAATACGCGAAGTAACATTCAAACCGGGCTGTTAAAAGAATCAATTCGATGTTTAAGTTTTTAAAACAAAACTTTAAAGAAGCCAAGATGAGAAGTTCTTTGCTTAAAACAAACAAAGCAACAGTAACTTGTGTGTTGGAAATGTTAGCAGCTAGCAAGTGTCTCTCTGCTATTTTAAATGATACACAGACGATCTTTTGTTGTTTAAAAGCTCATTGCTTTAGTGCTGGTAGATGCGGCTTATTTTTCAAGACGGTTTTAATAGCTTTATATTGATTTGTAACAAAGCCAGCTTCACTTTGAGAGAACCTAGATGCTAATTGTAAAGAAGCTTGGAGTCATAATATATTTTAACGTAACATGTTTGCTGTTCTTCATCTTTTTAAATATGAAGTCTATCCATGTTTGTGTTTACAGAGGTCATGTACACTGTGGTCAACTTGTGGACGCTGAAGAGGTTTCTGGGTAAAGATGATGTAAGTTTTTATTCATTCAATTTTAAAAACCAAACAGGTTAAATAGTAAACAGATGTGTTATGATGTATGTGATTTTGATTTTTAATTCTGTGTTTGACAGAGAAAAATGAAGTAACAGTGGAAGCTAAAACATCAAACTGATCCAGACACTGAAGAAATTGATGTCACTGCAATCTGGCCAAATTGATGTAAGTTTAATAATGAAATTATTAAATCAAAGAGGTTAAATAGTAAATGGATGTGTTATGATGTATGTGACTCTATTTTTATTCTGTGTTTGATAGACAACTATATTGAAGTAGCCTACTGTAATGAAGCTGCAGAACGTCACAGAGACTCTGAGGACATCAACACAGAATATCAAGTATGAAGATGGACATTATGAAGTTCTTTGATCATATATTGTTGTATCTTTGTATAGTTTAATGTAAACTTTCTAAAATGTACAACTTTATCATTTTGATTTGTCATGTGTGTGTGTGTATCTGTATATGTGTATTAGTATTATGCCAAATACTTATATGTACTTTTATATTTCCAAAGGGCTCCCAAGAGATGTCTGTCCAGATGAGGGTGCATCAACGTTACCTTTGCTGACAAGTATATGCTTTACAATGTAAAACCTAACAGTTAACTTAACTCAAACCATTTAAGGAAATTGGTTGCCTTGGATCATTAGGTTTTGAAGAGAACATACATTTGAGTACTGTGAACTTAAGTCTTGTGCAATTGTGCACTTATATTTAGGTAGTGTGAACTTAAATATAGGTGCTTAACTGCATGTGACTCAATTTGTTTAAGTTCACAGTACTCGGATCTATGTGTTTTGAAACTTGAGTGGTTTGATGCAACCGGTTTTCTTAAATGTGAGAAATTACAGTGTTACAGTGAGAAATGTTTGAATAATTCCAAGACAGAGCTCTGTGATTGATTCTACACTGCAAAAATCACTTTCTAACACTTTTCATCTTGTTTTCAGTAGAAAAACTAAAAATTCTTGAATCAGGATGTATTTTCTTGATGAGCAGAATTACCTTGGAAAATATGTCTAGTTTTTAGACAAAAATATACAATTTAAGATAATTTGTGCCTAAACAAGAAAAAATATCTAACAATGGGGTGAGAAAATTGTGTTTTAATTAAGTTTTTAAGAAAAAAGAAAACTTAAGATTTTTTTCTCACACTTGGCAGATATTTTTGCTTGTTTTAAGCACAAATTCACTTAATACACAGACACACACACATTTTTTATTTGGTCTAAAACTAGACTTATTTTCTTGGGTCATTTTGTTCCTCAAGAAAAAGCATTTTAATTTAAATAATATTTCTACAGAAAACAAGACAAAAATACTATGTAAGAAAGTCATTTTTTGCAGTGTAGGACTAATTTCTTTAGATTATTTAGATATTTACTACATTGCAGTGGCAGCTGGTGACTTCTTTTTTTTTGTGAGCACTCGATGCGATGTTTGTCACAACATGTATATAGCCTGTCATTTGTGTGGTTCCCAATTTCAAAATATGTGTTCTGCGTGTCGAGTGCGTGTATGTGCATCACGTGTTTTGACTAAACACGTGATGCACATGGTTTACATGAAGCAACAAACACATATTTTAAAAACACAAGCAACACACATGACACTCTGAACACTTATTTTGAATTTGCAACCCTCGGATGAGCAGTCACGAGCCGCCACTGCTACATTACATTGTACTGCTTTGAATGTAGTTTTCATTGTTGCTTTTATTTTGTTTTATTTTACTCTAATATTGCTTTATCTGTCTGTATATTTATGAGTTTAAATGGTATTGTTTATGTATGCAACTTTTAATATTTGTGTATTATATTATTTTGTGATTGTGACAATTGTGGATTGTTCAGTTTTTTATTAAATAAACATTTCAAACTCAATTCAAGTTTTTTTTTTTTTTTTAAAGGGTTTTGGGGATGTATAGTAGTATAAAGTGGGGGGGGGGGTTTGTAGTCTATCTGCATAGCAGGCAAATAACCAATCAAGTCACTAAGCTATGAGGGCTTGGGTTGGGCTTAAAACAAAGTGTAACCAATCAAATTATCTCAACTGGAAAGTTTCAAAGTTGTGTCCCAATAGTTGTCAGAGTTTTGGGAGGGGTTTTTAAAAGCAACCAATCAGTGTTGAGATTAAACACCAATGGGGACACTAGAATTGTGCAAAGGTGTGAAATTCCAGTACCTCTGTAGGTGTGAAAATGGCCCCTGCCAAAATCTTCAATGGGATTACTTGCCATGGCAACAAATGGCTGCATATTCCACGGTGATATCCCCTCAGCAAGATACATCCGAATTGGTATCATTACGGGAGTTTCCTAACTTGGTGGAATTAGTAGTTTACCCTCAGTGGAACTAGTAGATACTTCCGAAAATCAGTAGTGTTTACAGGAGTTTCCTAGTACGGATACACCTCTTTTCATGCAGTGTGTGTTGTTCTTGAATAAAGAGAAAACAGGTGGACAGGGCAGGTAGATTGTGTCACCTACTGCAGCTCTGGGCCAACACAACACAGAATCCCATACAGGCAGACAACCTGCGCGCACACACATACACATACAAACACACACACACATACACAATAAGATAAGGAGTAAGCACTTACAATGCACTCAGGTACCAAAGAAAAAACATGCATCTAAAAGGCTTTTTGTGCAACATAACCACTAGAATGTCTCCATTATGGTCCAGTTTGCCGCTTTGGGTGTGCACAAGTGCATTCATGCATTTGAATCTCCTTCAAAGCCACCATTAAACCAGACTGCTCTTGTGTACCGCTGGGGAACGTAGAAGACACTGAATAACAATGAGTCTGATGAGCGTTAACTCCAAATGCTCTTACAGGAACCACAGATAGCTCGTGATTGACAGATTAAATCACTATGCAAATTTCATTTCATTTAAATGATGTCTCGTGGGTTCGTGCTTTGTTTTAAACACTTAATATGTGCACATTTTACTGCGTAAATGCATGTAAAATGTGTTAACATCACAAAGATCACATGCTTTGAATCCGAGGGAACACACGAAACTGATTAAATTAAATGCAATATTGTCAGATTAAATGCAAAAAAATGGTCCTTAGGGTGGTCCTTTCAAAAATTACACCTTTACACCTAAAGAGTTCATATTAGTACTTTAAATGTACATATTGGTACCGATGTCTGTACCTTAAAGGTGTAGTGGAGGATTTTCTCGAATTTTAGAAAAGAACCGCCTTCTCCACTTTTTTAAAAATGCAATTGCACAACATTCCTGATTGACAACTAGGAGGACCAATAGGCTTGATGATCCATCCAGAAAAAGAAAATCCTCCACAATACCTTTAATACTACATATTGTGACCTTTTTAAAGGGCACTGCCCCAGTGACAGCTTCATTTTTGACTTTTTTTTTCTGACAGCACAAAGTCACTTCACTGTAAAACCTAACAGCAGACATGGGGACTTGTGACTTGGTGACTTGGACTCGAGTCGACTCGAGTCGCTATTTTTGTGACTTGTGACTTGACTTGACAAAAAATAAAACACTTGAGACTTGACTCCGACTTGGAAGTTAAAGACTCGGGACTTGACTTGACTTGAGACACGATGACTTGAATGACTTGAGTGTTAATCACATCATGTTTTCAGTTTGAATATAAAATATATAAATAATTAAAAAAAATAAAGTTGACGCAGCTTGAGCGCAGGCTAAGAATGGCGTTATCATGACTGAATCACGACATGCAGCTCTCGTACCTTACGCACGCCACGCCCACTTAGATCAGATATCAACATGTCAGCCGGAGGGGTACCGAGGGTCATCGCTTTCGGCTTCAACAAGATGTCAAAAGACGAACAGTGCATTGCAAGACTTGCAACATTAAAATCACGGGCAGCCACGTGACAACCTCCAATTTTGTCCGTCATTTGAAGAGCCATAGTAAGTGCTTGTCATTTTTTTAATGTCTGGTTAGTTGGTAGATAGCTAATGTAATAATAGCTAAAGTAGCCATTAACCCTCATCAATGATGAGTCATTATACCGTGTTGGGGACAAATGTGGGCAAAATAATTTAGATTTTTTTTAAATACTTCCCTTGATCTGAGCGGTATGAGACTTGGCTACTTTTTCTAAGTTTGTAAGCGTCTTTTGCGCGCTCAAGTTCGTTATTTCATATGTAGGCGCACGAACGGAAGAGACACGCACGCGGTGCGACACGCTCGTTTTTCTGGGCGCAGCCTTGAGCATTCAGAGCATTACACAAGTGTGTGTGTGTGTGTGTGAGAGAGAGAGAGAGAGAGAGAGAGAGAGAGAGAGTGTGTGAGTGAGAGAGAGAGAGATAGTTTGTTTGTGTGTGATAGTGTCTGTGTGTGAGAGAGAGATAGAGAGATAGAGAGAGAGAGAGAGAGTGTGTGTGTGTGTGTGTGTGTGTGTGTGTGTGTGTGTGTGTGTGTGTGTGTGTGTGTGTGTGTGTGTGTGTGTGTGTGTGTGTGTGTGTGTGTGTGTGTGTGTGTGTGTGTGTGTGAACTATGTTTGAGAGAGAGAGAGAGAAAGACAGAGAGAGGGAGGTGTTCAGAGCTGTTATTTGTTTTATGGACTCAATGTTGAAAATTTCAAACATTTCAAACAAGGTTGGCAGAAGTGAAAAATAAATAATTTATGAAATTACAATTTTGTTTGATTCCATGATGTAGTTTACTGAACATGAGTATTTACAATGCAAATCCAAATTATTGTAATTTGCTGATAGTTACTTACTGTATATCTTGTCTTTTCACTTCATTAAGATCAGATTCTGCAGGTAAAATTACAATAATAAGGTGACTTGACTTGGACTTGACTTGACCTACTACAGGACTTGACTTGACTTGACTTGATATAGCCTGTGACTTGACTTGACTTGACTTGCCCAAGACAAAAAATACTTGGGACTTACTTGAGACTTGAAGGTTCAGACTTGAGACTTACTTGAGACTTGCACATGTGTGACTTGGTCCCATCTCTGCCTAACAGTTAACTTAACTCAAATCATTTAAGTAAACCGGTTGCATTAGACCATTCAAGTTTTAAAACACATAAATTTATGTACTGTGAACTTGAGTCATGTGCAGTTATGCACTTATGTTTAAGTAGTGTGAACTTGAATATAAGTGCATAACTGCATATGACTCAATTTGTTTAAGTTCACAGTACTCAAATGTATGTGTTATAAAACTAGTGCAACCGGTTTACTTAAATGGTTTGAGTTGAGTTGACTTTTAGGTTTTACAGTGTTTGGATAAAAGCATCTGACAAATGCAGAAATAAAATAGTGAATCAAATAAAATGGATAATTGTTAATGCTATGGTTTAGAAGTTAACTAAATACATTTTTCTGTTTTGTTTTAAAGGGAACTGTGTTGTTCAAATGTTGCTCTTTCATTGCTTAGGAAGCGTAAAGGGATTCAATATTATGCTGATGAATTTATTGTTAGTAGCCTACTTAAGGATGATCTTATAACAGAAATAAAAACACGAACAATTGTTAACACATGCTGAGGTGCAGTATAAAATAAATGTGGATATACATGTGTTGATCTGATAAGAAATGTATGACTGCAACCTTTCAGATCCTTGCATAGTTTGAGACACTCCAGGTTGTTTTATTAAGCACTAAAAATCTGATTCAATTTCATCTTTTTGTTTTCTAGTGAAATAAATATTGTTTTGAGGTAAATCACTTTCAACTTCTCAGCTTGTGTTTACTTCTACCTGAGCTGCTGAGGTTTCCAACTTTTCTGATCTCGCCAAGACATCGCACTTCATCTCTGGCCAACTGGAAAATATATTCACATTCAGGATGCAAACTAGACAAAACCTGCAGAGAGGGATTGAAAGAGAAAATTATTAATGCAGTTTCATTTACCGCAACAAATATAAAAGGCATGTGCTCAGAAAATCTTCATCAGTTACGGACAATAGATTGTGACCCACTTTCAGCCTCTGCTTATCTGCACGCTGTAATAGATTGAGATTCAAATGCCATTACAGAAACATCTCACTGCTATTTACGCAGGTACAATAGGGTGAAATTTCATCCTTTTCAATTGATACTGTGACTCACAGCACTCTTTCGACTAAATTTCTTAAGGGATACTTTGTAGAATTTATTACATTTGAAGAAATAAAATGCTGCTTTTGTTTAAATCACTTATGACATGAGATATTTGTGACCACAGTAATTGTCATTGATGTACATATGTACATATGCATGCCTTTTATCCAAAGCAACTTATACACTTTTATCACTATGTGTGTTCTCTGTGTTCAAACCAATGACCTTTTATGCTGCTAATGCAATGCTACCACTGAGCTATACAAGAATAATGCGTATAAGCTGTACATGCATATAAACATAAATAATACACTCACCTAAAGGATTATTAGGAACACCTGTTCAAGTTCTCATTAATTCAATGATCTAATCAACCAATCACATGGCAGTTGCTTCAGTGCATTTAGGGGTGTGGTCCTGGTCAAGACAATCTCCGGAACTCCAAACTGAATGTCAGAATGGAAAAGAAAGGTGATTTAAGCAATTTTGAGCGTGGCATGGTTGTTGGTGCCAGACGGGCCGGTCTGAGTATTTCACAATCAGCTCAGTTACTAGGATTTTCACGCACAACCATTTCAAAGAATGGTGTGAAAAGTGAAAAAACATCCAGTATACGGCAGTCCTGTGGGTGAAAATGCCTTGTTGATGCTAGAGATCAGAGGAGAATGGGCCACTGATTCAAGCTGATAGAAGAGCAACTTTGACTGAAATAACCACTCCACTACAAATAGGAAAAAGAGGCTACAATTTGCATGAGCTCACCAAAATTGGACAGTTGAAGACTGGAAAAATGTTGACTGGTCTGATGAGTCTCGATTTCTGTTGAGACATTCAGATGGTAGAGTCAGAATTTGGCGTAAACAGAATGAGAACATGGATCCATCATGCCTTGTTACCACTGTGCAGTCTGGTGGTGGTGGTGTAATGGTGTGGGGGATGTTTTCTTGGCACACTTTAGGCCCCTTTAGTGCCAATTGGGCATCGTTTAAATGCCACGGCCTACCTGAGCATTGTTTCTGACCATGTCCATCCCTTTATGACCACCATGTACCCATCCTCTGATACTTCCAGCAGGATAATGTCACAAAGCTCGAATCATTTCAAATTAGTTTATTGAACATGACAATGAGTTCACTGTACTAAAATGGCCCCCACAGTCACCAGATCTCAACCCAATTGAGCATCTTTGGGATGTGGTGGAATGGGAGCTTTGTGCCCTGAATGTGCATCCCACAAATCTCCATCAACTGCAAGATGCTATCCTATCAATATGGGCCAACATTTCTAAAGAATGCTTTCAGCACCTTGTTGAATCAATGCCACGTAGAATTAAAGCAGTTCTGAAGGCGAAAGGGGGTCAAACACAGTATTAGTATGGTGTTCCTAATAATCCTTTAGGTGAGTGTAAATTATGCACATGTATTTGCCGGACTGATTGTCTCAAATTAAGCACTTAAGTGACTACTTCAAACAGATAACTACAGTAGTAAGCAAGTGCAATCAAAGTGTTTGAATGGGTTATTCAGAGATAACTGCATTCAAGCTATCTCTGTTCAAACTATATAGTAACATTATGATGTCACTCCATTAATCATAATACATTATTTTTACTGATGGCTGTACTGCAGGATGTGAGGGTTGCACAGATGTGAGACAAATTTACATATGGGACCCCGGACCACAAAACAAGTCACAAGGGTCAATGTTTAAAAAATGAGATTTATACATCATCTAAAAGCCTAATAAATATCTCTTCAATTGATGTATGGTTTGTTAGGAAAGGACAATATTTGGCAACTATTTGAGAACCTCAGGTTTTAAAAAAAATCTAAATTTTAAGAAAAATTAATAATAGTTTATTATTGCTCTATTTTGTGGATTTTCATGACTTTCCAGGCTCAATCCCTGATATTTACAGGTTTTTTTCAAAATTCTGAGAAATGTTTAAAAAAAAAAAGGAGTTTAATCAATACAATTTTGATATGTGTACGGTACACTGTAAAAAAAAACTTAGATTAACAAGTCATGTCAACAGAAATGAGTTGTCACAACTTATAAAATATAGTTGAGAAAAGTCAACTTAATTTTATTAGTTAAAACAACTCACCTGTAGTTATAACAACTCATCTCTAGTCAAGATAAATAATAGTAAGTTGAAATGACTGGTAAATCCGAGTTGATTCAACAAAAGATTTTAAGGCAGCAAAGTATTTTTTACAGTGCAGGAATATTACAAAATATCTTGATGATGATCAAGAACATGATTTTTACTTTATATCCTTATGATTTTTGGCCAACCCATTCTCAGCAAAAAGCGTACAAATGACACGCAGTGTGATTATTGTGTAATAGATACGCCAAATTCCGATGTTGCGTGCATATGATACGCCAGTCCTTCCCATTCACTTATATGGCGAATCGTTTCGTGACGTTTTATTTATTGTTTTCTAATTTGTTTCCTGTTTTTTTTTACCATTTTCGCTTGGGTTTAGGGTTAGAACAACTTTTTGTTATATAAAAATGACATCCTAACCCAAACCCCAACTCTAACCCCAACTCCAAGCGATCATGGCTTAAATATAGATAAAAACATAGAGAAACCTGTATATTAAATAACCTGCTTAAATAAATGTGAAATCTAACCCTAAACCCAAGCGAAAATGGTTTAAAAAACAGAAAACTAAATAGAAAACAATAAATAAAACGTCACGAAACAATTCGCCATATAAGTGAATGGGAAGGACTGGCGTATCATATGCACGCAAAATCGGAATTTGGCGTATCTATTGCACGATAATCACACTGCGTGTCATTTGTACGCATCTTGGTGAGAACGGGTTGTTTTTGGCATAAAAAGGTTCAGCTTTCATCGGGGCGGTATTAAAGGTACTTTTGGTACCAGTACATTTGCGGTATGTGAACTCTTTAGGTGCAAAGGTGTATTTTTGAAAGGGTACCTCCCTAGGGACCTTTTTTTCTCACAGTGAAAAACACGCGGTAGATGATTCGCCCCTCACAGATTTATAATTGCTGATCAGACATTGACGCATTTCACAGACGTAAGAGAGAAGACACAATGACTGAAACCGGAGATGAGAACTGGTTGCTTTGTTAAGGCTCTGCGTGGAGTCATTTATAAGCAGTTCTTTAGATTGATCTCTCTCTTCATCTGTGTCTCACCCTCACATCTTAAAGGCACGGTGAGGGATTTTATCAGCTCAGGGCATCACCTGCCTGTTTCCTTTTTAATGTCTTGAGGACAAAACAATAACATCAAATCTGGAGGACAGAAGAAGCAACGGATGAAATATTAGTCAGTGCAGCACAGACTAAAACAGAAGAGGACTGTGCAATGGTGGATTATTTTTAAAAGGGACAAAGCTAACCCATTGGGTTATAATTTATCCCATGCTTTGGTTGTTTCAACCGAAAATCCTGGGTTGTTTTAATCCATTTTTGGGTCAAATGTAAACACTTTCTGGGTTAATTTAGCCCCAGGCTGGGTTTGTCCTTTTTGAACCCAACGCAGCGTTAAAAATAAAGCAGCATTTTTTTAAAAGTGCACTTAACATAGAGGCTGGAACAGATGTGCAATGATTTAAGGTACAGAAGTTTTGTATTTTTTAATAAAATAGTTTCAATAAGGTTGCATTTGTTAACCTTAGTAAATGTATTAGCTAACATGTGGGAACATCTTTGTTAAGTAAGGAGCTGAAGGAGCTTATTTCGTACATTACCATACTTTTTCTTAAACTTTGGTAGTCCAACCAGACATTGGTGGGCGGAGCTAGTGTAAATAGACACTTTGTAAAAAATAATTGGTTTGTGTCCATAGATACATACACTAGATGTCGCATTGGGGTTCTAAGCATGCATCAAAACCGCCGCCATCTTGGAACAGGGCTCTTGTCATAGGTAAAGGTGCTATCTCCGCCTGTACTTCGAATTCATGGAAGATGCCGGACTTTTGTGCTGCGTATGGATGTTAGGCCTACTAGCACTATGCATTATAGTTAGAAAAAGTAGATTTTCTTAATATCAAAACTCTACATTTTCTCTGGACTCAATGCTTAATACATGTCTGAATGTTGGAATGAAAAAAAAAACAAGAAAAATCGCATTCATGATGATTTATAGTGATTTTATTTCAGTTACACCTTTGCCTACAATGACACTGATGCCGGGCTCCCCTGTTTCAAGATGTCGCTTCCATTTGACGCATTCGTTCCAATGAACTGCCCAAGCCAAGGCGACATCTAGTTTACATATCATATATTCCGTTTTAAGATAAGACGAGAAGTTGTCACAAATACACAATTTGGTTTAATCGTTTGTAAATATAACTTCATATATGTTATTATATTTCATTTTTGTGTAATATTAAACTGTACCTGTCAAAATGATTTGCAGCATTGTGTGTTATTAGTTTTGAGCGGTTGTTATCTGGAATAACAAATATGCACATTTTGTGAATGGCCAATCAGAGTCAAGCTCTCCAACGAGTCGTCTAATAATGTTTGTTATTGCCAATGTAATGAAGAGTTGGTTCCAAAACGCGATAAACGCCATTTAAAAATTATTTAGTTACCAACAAAATCAGTATTGTATCAGGTCAGTATTATATAGTTAATTCTTAATTTTACGCAAAATCTGTTCCCTTTTTTCCAAACCGCGACAAACAGCAGTCCACCTTCTCTGCAGAATGCAATAAATCCACTCAACCAATCACAGCACACCATTCCACGTATTGTAAACAACAATGGCGGCACGTTGAATACACCTGGAATCCTAGTTTTCCTCATGTACTTTTTTACTTCGTGATCAACAAACAAACAAAAACAAAATAAAAATTTTAATCGCAATAATAAACCTAATGTGGTTTTCTGTGGCGGGGAAGAAAAAAGGTATATTCATGACTTTCCAGGCTCAATCCCTGATATTTCCAGTTTTTTTTTTCAAAAATCAGAGAAATGAAAAGCTGATGTAAATTAATAAAAAAAAGCTCATTCCTGACTCTGAGGTCTTCTCAAAGAAATGTTAAAGGGTGACATTCAACCTCAGGTTCATTCAGTCCTGTTTTGCATGAAAGCGCCAACACTCAGCGTCAATGACCTAGAAGAGTTTCTGATATAGTGCCCTTATGAATCAGACCATATAGCTGGACTAATACATCTAATTCTTCTATTCATGATGAGAAACAGCAGAAAGCCCTTAGATGTGATTCAGTCCTCCAGAGAGGAAAGATATAAATGCAGGCAATTCTGACCAGCGATCGTTTCTTCTGCTACCCTTTATTTTGAAACAGATTCAAGCGTCTACCTACCAATCGACAGAAAGACAAAACACTATGAATTCTTCACATGCATACAGCAAGATGATAAAACACATCAGTAGTGAGGTTTGTATCACCACCAGATTGACTCCACTCCCCAGCTCTCTATTATGAGAATCAGAATATAATGAAACTGAATCAGGGTGCCAGCGAATCTACTGAACAATACATCACTGATGAATGATAAAATCCATGCAAGAACAGACTTGATTCACATGCAGGCTTGATTTCACACGTGTGTGGGTTATGAAACATATTAGATGAAACGAATTGATAGAAGTTATCAGAAGGATGTCACTGTCTTCTTCAAAGCCATTGTCTGTTATTGAAAAAACTTTGAAGCCATTGATTTCAGTAAGTTTTTCTTAAACTTTGGTAGTCCAACCAGACATTGGTGGGCGGAGCTAGTGTAAATAGACACTTTGTAAAAAGAATTGGTTTGTTTCCATAGATATAAATACTATGACGCCTTGGGGTTCTAAGCATGCATCAAAACCATAGACTGTAAAAAAATATGGATGTAGTGTCCGTGACGTCACCTATTGGTTTGTGAAGATCGTTTTTGAAGTAGCCGTTGCCTGCCGCCGCCATATTGGAACACGGGTCTTGTCATAGGAAGTAGCTAGGTAACGCTACTATCTCCACCTGTACTTCGAATTCATGGACGATGCTGGACTTTTGTGCTGCGTATGGATGTTAGGTCTATTAGCACTATGCATTATATATTTAGAAAAAGTAGATTTTCTTAATATCAAAACTTTACATTTTCTCTGGACTCAATGCTTAATACATTGAAACAAACCAAAAAAAAAAAACTAGAAAATAAATTCATGACAATTTATTGTGATTTTATTTCTGTTACACTACTGCCTACAATGACGCTCCCCTGTTTCAAGATGGCGGCTCTAGTTGAAGCATTCGTTGCAATGAACTGCCGTAGCCAAGGCGACATCTAGTGTACATATCTATGGTTTGTTTCAAGCGGATGTGCCTCATACATCCCGACAAGTGAAGCTGCTGGCTCTTTGATCGCCCCCTGGTGGCTAGATGCAGTACAAGTAAACCCCGCCCTCTCCATGCAAATGAACGAGACTCTGATCAAAATAAAAAATTAATTACACTTCCAATATCATTTTCCGAATTATGGTTTTGGTCCTTTAAAGCAACACTAAAGACTTTTTGCTCTTTGCTCCCCCTACAGGTTAGAAGCGTAATTATTCATTACCACTGTCGTAAATACTGCAGCATAGCTGGCCCTGATTGGATTGTAGGTCTGCCGTAAAGCAAGTTTTTGTAGTTTTCACTCGAACTACAGGACCACGACCAGACGGTTGGAAACTTCTTTAGTGCGGTTTTGGCCAATAGAGGGCTGCAAAGCGAATGTCACCCTGTTTTGAGTGGATGAACGACTGAAACTTTTTTGGAAACGTTATTTTAAGGTAAAAAAAACTCTTTAGTGTTGCTTTAATGTAGTTGTTATCACGCTGATATATGTTCAATTGTTCATTTTTTTGATAAGTTTCATTTAGCTAGTAATTTGATGCTATAGAAATGGGGCATGTCGTTATGATTGGCATGGTTCAATTGGGCGCAAGCATTTGGGTGAAAGTTTCATACCGCGGCTCCGCCTCTGGCTCCACGGACGATTCCTTCTGTGCATACCTTGGCTCCAAACTGACATTTTTACCTAACATGGCGCGACCAGGGTCGGACATTTTTAGCTGCAATTCAATACAATGGAAGAGGTGACGTTGTGTCGTCCATTTTTTACATTTTATGGTTATTTCAAACCGACAAAATGAGTATTTAACTCATAGATATGTATAATAAAGACTAGATGTCTTATGGCGGAGTCTCTAACGTCATCACTGGCGGCCATCTTGTCTCAGTCAGCTAGCTCACTCTAAGCATTGTGTTTTAATGGTGCATGTCCATTTAAATAACCATAACTTGCTCCTTTTTCTACCGATTTTCCAATGGCTTGGTTTCTTACAAACTTTATTTAACGTGGCTATAATTTTGGACGTTTGAACATGTTTCATGAACATTATTCATAAGCATGCAGTGTCATAGGTAAATCTCTGACGTTTATAACAAACCAAATCGTTTAAAAATCGGTAGAAAATTAAGCAAGTTATTTAAAAGTACATGCACCATTAAAACACAATGCTACGAGTGAGCGAGCTAACTGAGACAAGATGGCCGTCGACCTCCATTGGCCAGCAGTGCGGACTTATTTGATTTAGTTTATTTAACCAACCAATCAAATGAGACGTTCAAGGGGTGTGGTTGAATTGGGCGCGCAAGCATTTGGGCAGAAGTTCGATATCGTGGCGCCACCTACGGGCTACACGGGCGATTTTTTCTGCGCATGCCCTGGCTTGATCTTTTTGCATAACATGTCAGTCAGTCGTACATTTTACGTTCAGTTCATTGCAATGGAAGGAAGCGGCATTGCATCGTCCATCTATTTTTACAATCTATAGTTTCAACTCATGGATTGAATGGCTAAAATATGAATAAACCCAAATGTTGGTTTTAAATTTATCTATTTTTGGTTGTTTTAATACATTGTTGGGTCAAATATGAAAATTTTCTAGGTTAATTTAAACCAACGATTGAGTTTGTCCATGTTTTACCCAACTATGGGTTGACGCATCCAAGCATTTTTATAGTGTAACTTTTCTATCCACAATTTGGTATATCGTGGCAATTTGTATGTATTTTACGAGTTAGATAATTCATACGACCACTTTTGTACGATTTGCTTTCGCCTCTATAATGTTGGGGTTGGGGACATGGTTAGGGTGAGGTTTCATTATTGCTTTTGTTTAAAATAATCTAACAATTCACTTTGTATAAATTTATATTGATAAGCCAACATACATAGATCAGGCTGAAATGTCTATGCAATTGTTTTCAAACTTGTTCAAACATACCATAGTTTTTTAATATTTGGCTGAAATATTTTGCATATTTTCATCAGTTCATTTGCTGTAAAAATCTTCGTTTATGGACAAAACAATTTTCATTACTTTTGATTTTTCTTTTGCACATTACAGTAATGAGCATTGTTGGAAATGTTTTTCTTTTGATTCGAGGTTGGAATATGATCTGAACATTTGAGATTGGTTCATCTATTATCTGTACTATCTTGTTAACTTCAATGCACTCCGCAGTATTACTGACTGCATGAGCGTGATATGAAGCAAATATCTGTCCAGGATATGAGACATAATAATGCTGAGAGTTTAAACGATGATTAAATCTGGGCTTGCATCTTCTTTCTAAGTAAAAGCTGATTTGTAAATATGCAACATCATTATCGCTTCCTCTCCATTCATAAAAATTCGCACCCACTTCATTAAACCAAACAAATATTTGAGCCCCGGCATCATGATTCAGGGTCATTTAATGTCAGTGTGACCCGTGTGCTCTGTGTTCCCGCCAAGCTCAAAGCAACAGTTACCCTGATTAATGTGAAAATAGAAATGAGAGCTGCTGCTTTTGTCAAAATTCTTTAGATATTCTGCTCATGCAAATAATAAAGCGAAGCTATTAATGCATTCATGCTGTTACTATGACATCACTTACCGATTAAATTCAGAGAATCTGAGAGCTGCACACTCCTGACCTTTAACCAACATGCTATTCTGTCCTTGTGACAACATTTGCTGAAATTGCTCATTCCAGTTTGTTTTCTCAACAAGCTGTACAATATCGTTGTAACATTTACTGTATGTCGGTTGCACAAACATTACAGTTCAAGTCAGACAGTTGAAGTGTTTAATCAAATCCCTAACAACAAATATGAGCGCTATATCTATATATGTCAGTTTTTTACCAATGCAATATGTTAGAAACGATGCATTGCGATGCAAATGCAAACTTGTATCCGATGCACAGTTTTTAAACCGATGCATCGCATTGTTAACTTTTTATGCAGATGCATAGTGCGAATTGAGGAATCTTCCCACAGTTTCAGCAGAAATAACATAAACAAACAGCTTCCGTGGAGCAAATGTAACTTTGCAAAAAATCAATAACAACAGGGTCCATTTAGAGTAGTTTTTTTCTGATAATAAGCTAATTAAACAATAAGTAAATTACCTTAGTTAAAGTGTATCAAAAACTACACTGAACTAACGTTATTGTGTAAAATGTATGTATACAATGTTAACTTTTTTTAAAAGTTGCCAAACCTTCCTTCACATAGCGGTAATCCATGATCGCCTTCTTGCCTCGTCTTTAAGAAACCAAAGCATTTGTTATTTTTGCATGTTATTTGTTTCACAGTTCAGTTTAGCAACTAGTCTGACCATTAAATAAACCAAGACCGGAAGTTAAGTTTCGTCCAGATTCGTGTGCGTACGATGAAACCGTAAAAATTAAAAAACACTTCAGGATTATTTTCACTATTTCTAAGTTTACTATTTGTAGATATGTGTTTAAAGAGATAGTTCACCTTAAAATGTAAATTCTGTCAATAGTTTTTTCACTTTCATGTTGTTAACCTGTATAAATGTCTTTGTTCTGATGAACATGAAGGAATATATTTTGAGAAATGTTTGTATCCAAACCGATCATGCGCCCCATTCACTTTCATAGTAGGAAAAATGTATACTATGGAAGTGAATGGGGCTTATGGACGGTTTGGTTACAAACATTTCTCAAAATATCTTCCTTCATGTTCATCAACACAAAGACATTTATTTAAGTTTGTAACAACATGAGAGTGAGTAAATGATGACTGAATTTTCAATTTTTCTCTTTAAGAAAATTAAAATTATCGTTATCGTTTTTGTTTTATTCTGTCACCATTTTTGCCAAATTCCTAATAAAAATAATGTTTTTATTTGCATTTATTTATTTATTTTGCAAAACAAACTAACAAAAATATGCAATGTTTTCAGATCGCGCATGCTGCAAAGAAAACAAGTTTATATTCATTCTTAAACAACACAATGCTAATGCTTTTACATGTATTATAGTAACAATTCAAAAGTAACCTTGATTTTTAAACAAATATTTTATGTGTCTTGTAATGCTCTCGGTATTTTACATTAGTTACTGTTGTGTGATGTTATGTCACTCTTGAGGTTTTGTTGAAATTCAACAGATACTGGACTGAAATGGCCACAATACATCTAGAAATGAGGAGTGGTCAGTTTTTTCGGCAACTGTGTGCATTAAATTCACACAGTAAATTTAGGTAAATCCAGGGCTGGAAATGAGGTGTGCATTTCAAGGGGAAACGAAGTTACACCTTGAATTTTTTTAAATGGTGTAATTGAAAAGGAATTAGATTTCAACAACTTAACAGCATTTAAAAGATGACTCCCCATAATGTTTTTTTTTTATTGCAACTATTGTTTTATAATGAATCATCAAATTGTTTCAGGGCATTTCACAGTCACAGTGGAACTGTATTACTGTTTCATTTTCATTTGTTTAACTTAATTTATAAAATATAATTTTCACACTATACAAAATGTTTCTTTAACCGAGGACGATTTTTTTGTTAAAAGATTTAATCATTTTTAAGTGGAAACATAAAAAATTGTAAAACATTGTTTTAAAGGGGACATGTCACAATACTTTATTAAGATGTCAAATAAATCTTTGGTGTCCCCAGAGCACATAAGTGAAGTTTTAGCTCAAAATACCATACAGATCATTTATTATAACATGTTAAAATTGCCACTTTGTAGGTGTGAGCGAAAATGTGCTGTTTTGGGTGTGTCCTTTAAAATGCAAATAGGCTGATAAAATTCAAACACTGATCACAATGATGGTGGTTTGTTGCAATTAAAACTCAATTGTATTGTGAATTATTTTCTCTCTGACAGAAACACCGGGTACCCAGTTATGGCACCTAAACATGACAAAAGTCAGATTTTCATGCTATGGCCCCTTTAAACCAATCTAAGGGTCATATATCCCCCCCAAAAGAACTAGAATCCCCCAATGAATTTCTGCTATTTCCAGCCCTGGGTATGTCCATCTATCTGTACATCTTGAACAGTTCCACAGCACTAATACACCAAAACCTAATACACCAACCAAGCCAGAGTTGATATGGCGATACCTGTTATCAAAGGATGGAGCCAGACAGAATGAAGAAAATCCACAGGTTTATGAACAGTTGTGCAATATCAAACATATCAGTCCTGTGCACGCTGTGCATCCATCTGGAAAACATACATTTTTACAGATCCATTAACTGCCCAAATACATCAAAAAATGCTCCATTAGTTCATCTCAGGAGGGTGTTTGTGAATCTAGATTCACTTCATATTGAGTTTTGGTGCAGTTGTCGAGGAAAAAGTTCACAAGTGCACAAATATACACAAGAGGAACACCAAGTGCACATTTACTTTCTGAGAGAGAAAAGCTGCCAAAACCTTTTCTCTCAAACACCTGCATTCTCCTCTTTCTACGTGTTTAATTACAGGAGTTAACGAATGTTTAGTTTTTAACTACAAACCATTAATCAAGAAGGAAGCTGGAGGGAATGGAGATCTATAACACCTGGAGCTACAGCACACGCTTGCATTCCCAATCACGGCTGCCCGATGGAAGAACAAGAAGACACAAAACCGCATGCTGCCATTTTTACATATGACTAAGATGCTGAACTTTGCCGAGCCAATTATTTGAGCTATAAGTGCCCTGCGACTAACAGCTCAGAAAATGTTTGGTTGATGACATCATCACACATTTAATTTCAAGCTGTCACATTAAAGGGCACCTATTATGCAAAATACACTTTTACAAAGTGTTTGGACATAATGTGTGTTGGAAGTGTGAACACAACCCCCCTACGATGAAAAAAATCCACCTGCTGCTTGTTTTTTAATCCCCATTAAACAAAAGCAGGCTTATTAGACATGCCGTTTTGATTCTCTTATCAATGTGAGGTCACATTGATAAAGCCCCGCCCACTTACAGTCCTGCATTAGCATAGTTTCCACCCTCAGCGAGTTGTACCCTGTCCACTATATACTATTGTCTCAGACTGTATTAATCAGATCTATTTGTAAGGAAGGGGGGAGCTGTAGCTCATTTGCATTTAAAGGTACAGTCATTAAAACAGTGTGTTTTGCTCCCACCCAAATAGGGGCATTTTGGGCATGCTATAATAAATGATCTCTGGGGTATTTTGAGCTGAAACTTCACAGACACATTCTGAGCAAACTGGAGACTTATACTACATCTTGTAAAAAGGCCATAAGAGCAAATCACAATTTCGTTGAAACTTCACATTCCCAAATTACTACAAAGATGTAGAAAGAATGAAAGTACAAAACTAGAATGTTATCAGGCTCTAAACAGAAAATAGGTTTGGCAGACTATCTCTTCACTGACAAATCCAAACTAAATACAGACTCATCACAGTCTGGCAATAAAGAAAGGGAGACAGGCAAACGTGGCTTTCAAAAGAAGAGCGAATCTGTGTTCATTGTGAGATTCATGTGCCTCAGGTTAAAATGTACATTTGTATACTTCAAATGGTTATATTTTTAAAGTCTATTTCATATTGTAAATATTCTCTGATTCAATTTCATTTTATTTGCAGAGCGGGGCACAAACGCTTTTTGACTTTCGCTCTATCATTCAAAAAATATTTTATTTAGATGAATCATTTTTTTACACAATCAACACACACATCTCTGCTACAAACAAACAGTCATTTGTAGGTGGGACCTCCTGCTATCATACAATTACACCGAAAGTGACAGGAGGGCAAACGTTACCCCATATGTGGGGTTAATTGTAACAAACAGAGGGTTTGTTGTTACACCTGCTAGAAAATTTAGTTTAAACACAAATAATTCAATCAAATTCTGTCTATTTACTAAAGGTGAATATTGTTTTTATATCTGCCTATAATAGATAGATGTCCACATTCATCCATCCATGATCCTTCATTTAACCATCCGTCTATTATTCATCAATGCATATAAATAGATTTAAAAAAAAAAAATCTGCACAATAAAGCCAAAAAATCATAATTGTGAGTTATTTCCCTTGGTGTTGTATTAGTTTATACATTGTTTTCATTTAATTATCATTGTATACCTCAGGTATTTTCAGCAGTTTCTAACTGATAGCTGGGATTGAAAACATTTTGACACAGCGGGGTTAGTTGTCACAGGTATAATACCTGTGACAACTAACCCCGCCGTGTCAAAATGTTTTCAATCCCAGCTATCAGTTAGAAACTGCTGAAAAATGGTGTTATGTTTTTGGTAACAAGAGAGTGATTCAAATAATATAAGGTTGGATTTGGTGACTTATACACTCAACTCAGAAATAAAAAAGCACAAGATGAAGAAATTTACTTCATTCGTCCACAACACTCTTTGTTCAATATCTTAATGAAAACACATCAAAACTTTTCACAAATTCGCAGGAGATCTTATGACAGTAAGAGAAAAAGCACAGATTGCTCGGCCCTATATGTAAAGTAGTCGTGTTAGAATTAACCCCTGCTCACCCCTACTTCATCCATCAACGAGCACCTAGCTTAATTCCACCTTAAAGTTTTTATTGTTGTGTTATTGAATGTTTCTTGTTTTATAGATAACACCTAAATTGGCAATATTGTAAGCACACACAATCATGCCACTAAAGTTCCTTTAAATTGACATTAAGTTAAAACTGAAATAAGCCCAGAAACAAATGTTTTGGCAATAATGTACAGTTTTTGTCATGCCAATAAGCACACTTAAATTGAGAGAGAGAGAGAGAGAGAGAGAGAGAGAGAGAGAGAGAGAGAGAGAGAGAGAGAAAGAGAGAGACTGAAACACACTGTATTAGCAATCACATTATAATATGATCAGTCCACATTAAATTATGTATAAATATTCGTGCTGGGCAAAGATTAATTGCAAATAAAAGTGATTTCTAACATAATATTAACATGTTATTAACATATATATATATATATGAAGAGTTTCGTTGCAAAATGAAATAAATCCATTTTTTTACATTTTTGTCAAAACATGTTTATTATATATATATATATATATATATATATATATATATATATATATATATATATATATATATATATATATATGAAGAGTTTCGTTGCAAAATGAGATAAATCCATTTTTTTACATTTTTGTCAAAACATGTTTATTATTATGTTATCATGTTATTATTTTGTTTTATGTTGATACATAGCTGTATTTTTTAAGTTATGAAGGTTTAAATCAAAACAAACATTGAAATTAATTGGAATGCACAACCAAAAAACGAGATTTCTGAACAATATTAAAAAAACGGTGGTTATCTCGTTTTGCAACGCAACTCTTCATATATATATATATATATATATATATATATATATATATATATATATATATATATATATATATATATATATATATATATATATATATATATATATATATATATATATATATATATATATGATATATGATAATATAAATAAAATATACATAAATAAATATATATATATATATATATATATATATATATATATATTTATTTATTTATTTATTTATTTATATTTTATTTATATTTTTAGATAATCTGTATTTGAAAAATAAACAAAACAAAAATAAATAGAAAAATAAAAAAAAACAGGTTAAAGATGAAAACTAGACATGACCAGTTAAAGATTATTTCACCAAATTTAAGTAAATTTCCAATCATCTGAAAGAATCTGTGCTTCACTTCAACTCTAGATTCTGTGTTAAACTGAAAAGATGTTGGAAAGCTATGAAAAGATGTTAAACTGGAGGTGCATGTTGCCAAAATACATCTATGTGGTGCAAAATATCTAAAGTCATTTTCACTCAAATCCGAGTTATTATGGAAAATGTAACACTCCACAAAAGTCTGACTCACTCCTTTCTGCAATTGTGACTCTGATATCCGAAGTGTTGCAATTTTTGTTCTATCAGATGTGAAGTTTTGGAGAGTTTCAAACACAGTGAGATACGAGTGATGAAGGATTTGGGGAAGACCATTAGATCCCAGCAGGGAAGAACGAATCTAGCTAAAAAAATCTCCTTCAATATTTTTACCTCTTAAACATGAAGGTGCTTCACAATGTCACAAAAGATATTTTGGCTGTATGGTTTGATAAAGAACATTTAACCTTTGTATTGAGAACATTTGACTGAATGGGTTGTATACAATCCATTCATAAAAATATTGGACATTTTATTGATATTTTGATCACAAAAACAAGAACAGAAATGTCAATATGACTACATGCTGGAATCGAATGACTAAAAGATGTGTCTGACTCAACAGCTGTGGAAATCAATACTGAAGATCATAATTAATCCTCATGAGCCAAAATTACAAATATAACAAATTACTGTTTACTACAACACTGCAATCGATTATCTACAATAGTGTCAGCATGATAAACAAAATAAATGATAATAAGTTAACATCTATTTTTTAGACATGCTACATAACAAAGATCTCCATTTCATCAGAAAAAAATGTAAAACATCATCATTCTCTCACAATGCTCACACAACAGAGTTTCAAGGGCAGGTCCTTGATATAGAAAAATTATCCTGACAGCCAATCAGATTTCAGAATCTTATACATCATTCATTTCCTTCTAGTTTAAAATTTAGATTCTGGTTATGGTTAGGCTTATGGGATAAATGCTGAATTAAAACTTAATTTCTTCTATCTTATGTACAAAATAAGATTTTATACTCCAAACCCTTACAGCGCCTTTAACTCCCATCAACCCGTACCTGCAGGCAGGATTTAATCCTTTCGTAATGAACTAAGACCATCAATGATTATCATCAAACTACTGTACCATGAAGCTCAAAGTAAAGTAAAAAAGCAATTAGATTAAACATTAAAGGCATAATGTTCAGCCTGGCATGTAAAATAATGACGTTGCTTAAAATCCCTGACAATAATTAACTCAAAGATTGAGTTTAATGAGCTACTTGATTGAACCACAAACAATCGATTGAGCCACAAAAATGTTTCCCAACAAAATGTGCTAAACACCGCAGGTTTCATTCATCCAGTGGATGATCAATGAAAAATGTTGTTTTTTGTTTGTATTTCTAATGCATGCTTTTTCACTATTACATATATTTGTATCCCGTGTGATTACAATTCAGTCCAATTTGTCTGTTAAATAGAAGTGATCAATAAGTTAACTCATGCATACTCACGGCTGCGAGAGACGTCAAATACAAGATCCCATAAACAAACAGAGTCATCGCTTCAGTCCATTCACAGAGTCACTCTCAAGACGAGCTCCTGGATGAAACGCTTTATAGACTGAATGAATGACTGACTGAGAGAGAAAAAGAGAGAGAGAGAGAGAGAGAGAGAGAGAGAGAGAGTGCCTTGATTAAACCCGCCTCTGCTGCATGTTGTGTTACAAGCAAAAGAAAATCTATCATAAACATGAATGAATTGCAGTCAGCACTTCATTGATATTCCTCAAATATTCACAAAACAAGATGCTATTAAAGGATTAGTCCATTTTCTTAAAAAAAAATCCAGATAATTTACTCACCACCATGTCATCCAAAATGTTGATGTCTTTCTTTGTTCAGTCGAGAAGAAATTACGTTTTTTTAGGAAAACATTCCAGGATTCCTCCCATTTCAATGGACTTTAATGGACTACAACACTTAACAGTTTCAATGCAGTCTAAAATTGCAGTTTCAAAGGACTCTAAACCATCCCAAACGAGGCATAAGGGTCTTATCTAGCGAAACGATTGTCAATATTTACAAGAAAAATTTAAAATATGCACTTTTAAGCCACAACTTCTCGTCCGTCTCCGGTCCTGTGGGGCGCCAGCGCGACCTCACATAATTACGTAATGCTGTGGAAAGGTCACGTGTTACATATATGAAACGAACATTTGCGGACCATTGTAAACAATAAACTGACACAAAGACACATATATCATTCAACATACAACCACGTCAGAACATTCCTCTTTCTCCACACTTGTAAACACTGGGGCATAGTTTCGCATACGTCTTCCTCTTGACGTGGTGACGTATTGCGTGAAGTCGCGCTGGCGCATCACAGGACCGGAGACAGACGAGAAGTTGTGGATTAAAAGTGCATATTTTTTATTTTTCTTGGCAAAAATGACAATCGTTTCACTAGATAGGACCCTTGTGCCTAGTTTGGGATCGTTTGGAGTCCTTTGAAACTGCGATTTTAAACGGTTGCGTGTTGGTGTCCATTAAAATCCATTAAAATGAGAAAAATCATGGAATGTTTTCCTAAAAAAACATAATTTCTTCTCGACTGAACAAAGAAAGATATCAACATTTTGGATGACCTGGTGGTGAGTAAATTATTATTATTTTAATCTTTTTAAACTTGTGTCCTTCCTAGTTCGGACTTGCAAGTTCAGACTCGGAAGAACGAACTTCTGACGCGAAATGCATTCTGGGAAACGTCGCTGTCATAAGTCCACACAAGTCTCCTCTGATGCATCCTCGATAAAATGGGCGGATCAAGAACACATCCGGGGATTTTATGTGAACTTGGGCTTGATGCGAACTTTGAATTGGAACAGTACTTGGGCCGCGACTGATGACGTTTCACAAGTCCACAAGAACGCAAGTACAGACAAGAACGCATATTGAGAAACGGCTAAAGTGTTCCAACAATATATGGTGTAAAAACGTCTGAGTGCTGCCCTCTTCAGGTTGAACGGTGGCTACTGCAGTTGAATTTTCCTATTGGATGTTGGGTCCAAAAAATGACTCGTGACGTAAGCAGGTTCAAGCTCACCAAGCCCTTGTTACGATCTCACCACACACTTGGTACGAGCTTAGTTCGTCCCCTCTGTCTCTGTTGGGATCTGCCCACTTTTCTTGCATTTTTCAAATATTGCCAGTGGGTGGAGTCAGGCTCTGACCAGGGGTTTAGTTACGCTTTAATAATTAAGGTACTTCACGATGCCATTAAAGAACCATTTTTGGCTTTTTTTTTTTACAAAAGATTCAATGTGGTGAAAAGTTCTTAATTTTATAAAAATGTATAAAAGAAATGGTTCTTCTAAGAACCTTTGTCCGAATGGATTTTTGAGGAACCAAAAATGTTTTTCCAGTGGCATTGCTGTGAAGAACCTTTTAAGCATCTTTATTTTTACGAGTGGATAAACAATTTCTTTCATTCCTTATTTATAATCTAAAGAACCCACTAGAAAAAAAAATTATGGAACCCAATGGTTCTTTGAATATTTATGGACACATTCAGCCAAAAATAGTTCTTCTATGGCATCATGAAGCTCCATTATTTATATAACTGATAATATTACTTTAATGTACAGACATCTATTCAGCATGCTGTTTTGTCTGCTTTTGTTTAGTTGAATAACTTGCTTTTCCAGATTAAATGTTCGTTCTTCGGCTTAGATTTTGTGAAATAATTTTGAAAATAAACGCAACGTGTAGTCCACTGTGACTTATATATGCTATTTCATCTTAATGACACATTTTTGAATTATGCGGCTTATACTCCGTGCGGCTTATAGTCCGGAAAGTACGGTAATTTAATAATTTGTAAATATAATGTCAGATATGTTATTAAAAGACATATTTATATTTAATATTCGTGTAATTTTTAAGTTTTGAGTGGTTGTTATCTGGGATTATTACACGGCTCTCTGGAATACTTGATTCTGATTGGTCAGTTGAGACATTTGCAGGTTCGTTCTTTTCAAATAATAACCGCTCCAAAGTAATAACGCATAGCCGGTACTACTTTTACGAGTAAAATCGCTCCGTGCAAATAAAGATTACTGTTTGGCGCCATCTTGTGACAAACACTGGACAACCACAATTAAGAATGGAAAATTTGGACATTAATATTAACATGTACGGAAAAAACAAAACATTTAAACAGTGGATAGAAGAACGAACAACAACAAGACACAGAGAGCTTACTGAGACTGAACTTGACAAAATAGAGCATGACAGCTACGAAGCCAACACACAAAAAATACAGAATGGGCAATAAAACTTCTCAAAGTGGCTAAAAGAGAAAAAAATGGAGACAGACAAGTATGAAGCAGAGGATCTTAATAAGGTATTACGATCATTTTATGCATCTGTGCAAAGTTTCGCGGAAGAATAAAATGTTAATTTAAAACAAATATGCCAATAAAATGTTTCAACTTCATATTCATGTCCAGTTTTTTCTTATGTGGCAAGTAGCCGTGTAATAAGCGGGATAATGTAGAGGCAGCCGGTAGCTGTCGGGTAAATAAGCCCCTTCAGTGTGATACAAGACCCTCCGCTTTGCGTCGGCTCCTGATCACACTGTCAGGGCTTATTTCCCGATAACTACCGGCTGCCTCTACATTATCCCTTACATAACAAACCTGCAAATGTTGCAACTGGCCAATCAGAATCAAGCATTTGAACAAGCTTTAACTTAAAAAATGTCTTCAAAAAGTACAGCTTTGGACCCAAAGATTTTTTTGTATCTTTGTGGGTTCATATAGACAGCTTAAAGGTACATATTGTTACCAAATGTGTAATTATCTGTACCTAATGATACAAAATTTAGGATCTTTTTACAGGGTACTGCCCAAGGGACATCAAGGGCTCATATTTTGACTATTTTTTAGACAGAGTTGGTAATGCATATTTTACAGAACATTACGTTTTACAATTATACCTGTGTGATTATAAAAGCACATAATTGAGACATTACAAATTTTTAACATTTATAACTTCAGAGTATTTGAGATGGGTCTCTATAGAGATCTTGTGAGCAGATTGCAAATTACAAAGCATGAACTCATATCAGAGGACAGATGGGGTGCATGTGGCATTCAGTCCAGTAAATCAACAGTGCTAAACCAATCTAACAAAATACTAGATGAGGTGCTGATGGTACAAGTTCATAAAGCTGGATTAAAAGCTTTTTGTGTTTTATCCCCATGTAACCACATCTTTTGAAAAATATGTTAAAAGGAAGTCATTCATGTTGCAAGTTCAAAGACCCAATTGTTTTTTGAATCATTTTTTACATATTTTAATCATTAACAAAAGACTTGATTTAAATTCAGTCGACTACCAATAACATCCTAATGATGCAACGGTTGGGAAAGACTGATGATAATGTGCGTTAAGAAATCACCGTCTTACCTTTCCTCTAATAAATACACAAGTTAAGACGAACCATTTGACATATTTCAGTCAATTATTTCAAAATAATGAATTTATTAAAACATCAAACTTTATTACACTTAAAAGGTTTGCGATTTGTAGACATCAACTTGTGATTGCATAGATGAACACATACGTCTGTGACATTCAACAATTTTCTAAAAAGCATTTAAAATTACTTTAAAAGTAGATCCAATTAATTCAAAATACCATTTGACTTCTCAAAAAGTACAAGACCCATTAAGAAAATATTTAAAATTGCACATAGAGAGTTCAATCACTGAGATGTCTTATAAATATATAAACAGATCTTCATTAAAGCAGCAGTTTAGTTTTGCTTTGTCACCGAGTAAATTATAAATGAACCCTAACCCTGAAAATGTGTGTCTTGCATTCAAAGTGATTAAAAATGTGTTCATTAAACCCGCAGTTAACAGTCACAATGTTTCAGGACCAAAGTTTGTCACAACAATTAGCGTCTAATTGACTCATGAAACTGAAATGAGACGAACATTCTGGATGAGATCAAAGTGACGCTAACATCACAAGTCCATTATTTCTAAAAAAAAAAAACATGACATTAGTGTTACGAAAAATATGATGCAAAAGTGCTAAATGAATATGAAGTTTAAATTAACAAAGAAAATAATGATGTATTCAATTCAAACGTATTGTATGCAGTAAACAAATCAACAAAGTGACACATTTGCATGTATACATTCTGCATATATAATGTGTATAATAATAGTGTTTTCCTTACAGTGACAAGTCAGGGCTTATCATTAGATGCTTATTGCCATTTACACAGCATATTTATCATCATATTTTAGTTTTTTATTTTATTTCGTTTATGTCCTAACACCGGACAGAGGTTTAACATGGCTCAGATTTAATATTGTAACCATTGCCATCTGTTAAACTGTAATGAAAATGTAGTGTAAAATGATGGCAAACAACAACAACTAGCTTATTTTGTGGCTGTTTTACAACGCAGAAAATGGCAAGGATCTTTCAGGTTTGCTACAAATCAATCTGTATCACTGATAAAAACAATTGTCTTCATGTAGGGACATATATTGTCAAAACTGCAACAGATCTAATTCAATCTATAAGAGACAAAATATATAAAACTCAACTAAAACAAACTCAACTAAAACTCAAAGAGGTTTAAAATAAATAAAGATAAAACAAACAAACGAATGGCAAATCTATGGGAAGTCACTTCCATCATAGACTATTGGCTTCTCAATGGTGAGGTGGTAGTTGACCTTCTTGGAAAGAAATCTGTAAAAACACAACAGACAAGGAGAAAATATTGGCTGCATTGATCTGTCTTTACAAATAATTGCTATTAATACCATACAAAGAAGTTCACAGAACATGAGCATTTGCAACTTAAGGTGTGCAATTTATTTCCAATAGGCAGAAAGAGGGAAATAAAATCTAATTCATGGTAGTCATTTTCAATTCTCGGTACTCTGCGGCAAGCATTATACTATTATTTAAAAAGACAGATATTCAGATAAAAGAGAAAGTACATCCACAGACTCCCTGCAGGGTAAAATATCACCTGTACCTGGAGAAAGAATTGTCAAATATGAGCATGTAGATTCCAGGATTACGGACTTTCAGTTGACCCCGTATGGTCTCTTTGTGCGAGTTACAGCGGGTCAACGGTATCAGGACCTAAAACAAAGACACAGCAGAGAGACACCAGATTAAAATGTTGAAATATTGTAAGATTGATTAAAAATGAATTGTTTGAATCCATGTATCTATGATATTCTAGATTGTAGATAATGATCAAATTTATGGATTACTGTACATGTGAACTTTAATGCTTAAGTTAATAGTATAGTCCAGTTTTTATGCATACGCGCGGGTATGCGTGCAGTGCGCATGATGCAAATTTCGTCATGAGAATAGTTTGTTTGCGTAGGTTGTGCATGTGTAAACAGAAGAATGTAGTATGTAGATCAGGAGATGCTTTGCATTGTCACAATGCACATGCGTTGAACGTTTGTGTACACGTATGAGTCAAATAAACTAGCAAGGCTGTGCGTTAGAGTAATGTACACATAAATAAAACTATACTTCAGCATTTAGTGTATTATACTAATAATTATTATAATAAACATAATAGAATTATCGCTAAACTTTTGCAATATATATTTTTAACTCTTTCCCCGCCATTGACGACTTATCTCATCAATTAAGAGAAAACATTTGAATTAAAAAAAATGTGTTTCTGAAGAATTTTCATGTTAATCTGCAATACCGCGATAATCCACTAGATGTTTTACCCAATTTATGAAAAAAACTGAAGCCAAAATGTTATTTACTAATTTTAAACTCTGTGTATGTTTTGAAAATCATTCTGAATCTACTCTCTATTAAAATTCCTTCTCAAAAATGCAATTATTTCAGCTTTTAGCCAAAAAATACCCAGATTTAAGAAAAAAAATAGATAGAATGAAACAAGTTTTTCCCGTTTTGTTTGTTTGTTTGTTTATTTATTTATTGTTTGTTTGAAACAGAGGGTTTGTTCTTTCATTGGTTATGTTTGTATGTTTATATATTTTTAGAAGAACATTTTCCTGGAAGGCATTTTGTGAAACTTTTGTGAAAATCACAAAAATGCTGGCGGGCAACTTTTCAAAAATGGCTTGCGGGGAATGAGTAAAAATAAGAAAAATATGATATTTTTACTATTGTGAAATAACATCATTGTTATGCGACAACAAAATATTTGTCTCTTAATATAATAATCGAAAAACATTTTAAATATGTTTTATTAAAAATGTAAAAAATATAAAGAAAATTAAGAAAATTGAAAACTAATATGGCAAAAAAAGACGTAATTTCCATTAACCAGTGTTATGTGACTAAAACTTAATTTATTGCATTCTGCAGAGAAGGAGGACTGACGTTTATCGCGTTTTAGGAAAAAAGATGACAGAATAACACGGCGGTTATCAGTTTTTGCGTAAAATTAAGAATTGATATTTTAATGCTGACCTGATACAATACTGATTTTATTGTATGGGTTAAAATTATAGATTTTTTATGTCAAGAATTATTAGGATATTAAGTAAAGATTGTGTTCCATAAAGATATTTTGTCAATTTCCAACAGTAAATATATCAAAAATGTATTTATCATTAGTAATGTGTGTTGCTAAGGACTTCATTTGTACAGGTGATTTTTTTTCCCCGTTTTGTTTGTTTGTTTGTTTATTTATTTGAAGTGCTTTCCCGCCGGGAAAATAGCAACAGCGCCCAAGATCCGCCCACAAAGTCACTTGCGCTTTGCGCTTCGCACTTGCGTTTCAGATCTTTAAAATAGGGCCCTACGTCTAAACAGGATTTTCACAATGGGATCTGGCAACACTGAATGCTGCTCCCGCGGCTGCCAGCATCTCACAGCTGCTCGAGTCCATCTTTTTAGAAGAAAATTTTCCTGAAAGGCATTTTGTGAAACTTTTGTGAAAATCACAAAAATGCTGGTGGGCAACTTTTCAAAAAATGGCTGGCAGGGAATGAGTTAAAAATAAGAAAAATATGAATTTTTTAAAAAACTATTGCGAAATAACATCATTGTTATTCGACTAAAACGAAATATTTTCCTCTTGATATAATTATTGAAAACATTTTAAAATATGATTTTTTTTAAACTATTGCGAAATAACATCATTGTTATTCGACTAAAACGAAATATTTTCCTCTTTATATAATTATTGAAAAACATTTTAAAAAATCTATATTTTTAGAAGAAAATTTTCCTGGAATGCATTTTGTGAAACTTTTGTGAAAATCACAAAAATGCTGGTGGGCAACTTTTCAAAAAATGGCTGGCAGGGAATGAGTTAAAAATAAGAAAAATATGAATTTTTTAAAAACTATTGCGAAATAACATCGTTGTTATTCGACTAAAACAAAATATCTTCCTCTTTATATAATTATTGAAAAACATTTTTAAAAAATCAATATTTTTAGAAGAAAATTTTCCTGAAAGGCATTTTGTGAAACTTTTGTGAAAATCACAAAAATGCTGATGGGCAACTTTTCAAAAAATGGCTGGCAGGGAATGAGTTAAAAATAAGAAAAATATGAATTTTTTAACTATTGCGAAATAACATCATTGTTATTCGACTAAAACGAAATATTTTCCTCTTGATATAATTATTGAAAAACATTTTAAAAAATCTATATTTTTAGAAGAAAATTTTCCTGAAATGCATTTTGTAAAACTTTTGTAAATATCACAAAAATGCTGGTGGGCAACTTTTCAAAAAATGGCTTGTAGGGAATGAGTTAAAAATAAGAAAAATATGAATTTTTTAAAAACTATTGCGAAATAACATCATTGTTATTCGACTAAAACGAAATATTTTCCTCTTGATATAATTATTGAAAAACATTTTAAAATATGAATTTTTTTTTAAACTATTGCGAAATAACATCGTTGTTATTCAACTAAAACAAAATATTTTCCTCTTTATATAATTATTGAAAAACATTTTAAAATATGAATTTTTTAAAAACTATTGCGAAATAACATCGTTGTTATTCAACTAAAACAAAATATTTTCCTCTTTATATAATTATTGAAAAACATTTTAAAAAATCAATATTTTTAGAAGAAAATTTTCCTGAAAGGCATTTTGTGAAACTTTTGTGAAAATCACAAAAATGCTGGTGGGCAACTTTTCAAAAAATGGCTGGCAGGGAATGAGTTAAAAATAAGAAAAATATGAATTTTTTTTTAAAACTATTGCGAAATAACATCATTGTTATTCGACTAAAACGAAATATTTTCCTCTTGATATAATTATTGAAAAACATTTTAAAAAATTATGAAAAATGTAAAAATATGAAGAAAATGGAAAACTAATATGGCAAAATACCATCATTTCCATTAACCAGTGTTATGTGACTAAAATGTAATTTTTCCTCTTACCATAGGTCATTAAAAAATCATGCCGTTGAATGTTGGTAGGTTTATGTATATCACAGCCACTACACAAGCTATTATTTTTAATTAAAGGAGACACAGGCATGGTATCCTAGCAGTAATTGCAAGGAAAGTCCCTTATAGTTGGAAGCGGCCACGTATGAGGTGTTGTTATAAGACACATTGGGCAAAAAATACCTTTTCCAAATATCTTGTTACTTTTCAAATGTGTTACTTTTAATTGTTTTTTTAATTTACTTTTATTTATTCTTCCTTTTAATTTTTTACTTCCATTGTTTTATACCTACGTTATGTGTTTTTTTTATCACCATGTCTATTTTATATATCTAACTTTTTGCTTATGTTAAGCGCTTTGAGAAATGAGTTTAAAAGGCGCTATAAAAAATAAAGATATTATTATCTTTAAAAACCACTTCATGTGAGCTTTTGCGAAATGTACCTATTTGCACAAAAGTATAATGGAAACACAATTATTGTGAAAGTGTGTGTGTGTGTTTTACCTTTGCCTGCTCGACAGGTGTATCAAGTGTCTCTCTGTACACCACAGTAAAAGAGATGCTCTTTGGTTCTGAGGAGAAGACCCAGCTGATGATGGGGCCGCGGTCGGTGGTGGTGATTGGAATGGCGCTATAGCAACTTGACTTGACAAACAGCTCACGGGAACCATCGCCAAACTGAGAAATCTCATCTATATTTAAAGGCACAGAGACTCTACACAAAAACAGAGACAGAATCAACAACAGTAATAACAGGACACTAGATGGAGTGCGTGTGTACAGGTTGAACTCTACTTGTGAGGGCCAAACAGTCTCGGTAACATTTCATTTATGAGGTCTTATAATACATTTTTATCTTTACATCTAATGTATCTATGAGGATTGAGTTTAAAGAATAAAAATGAAATGACCTCACTGATATAGTAAAAGCAAACGTGTGTGGATGTACTAACGTAAGTTCTCCTGACTTCAGAAGGTTGATTTCTGAATCATATATAGTCAAGATTTCCTCTTGCTCGTCTGTGTTTATCTCACTGGAGGTGTTGCTGTAACAAAAGCAAACATCACAAACTTATTACTCGACATTATTGCTTATTGTCACAATGATAGACAATAATCACAGATCTGGAATGTAAGGGTGAAAATATTAAGAAAATCGCCTTTAATGAAGTCCTTAGCAACACATATTATTAATAATAAATACAATTACAAAATGTCTTCATGTAACATAATCTTTACCTAAAGGATTAGTCCATTTTCTTAAAAGAAAAATCCAGATAATTTACTCACCACCATGTCATCCAAAATGTTGATGTCTTTCTTTGTTCAGTCGAGAAGAAATTATGTTTTTTTTGAGGAAAACATTGCAGGATTTTTCTCATTTTAATGGACTTTAATAGAGCCCAACATGTAATACTTAACTCAACACTTAACAGTTTTTTTCAACGGAGTTTCAAAGGACTATAAACAATCCCAAACGAGGCATAAGGGTCTTATCTAGCAAAACGATTGTCATTTTTGACCATAAAAATAACAAATATACACTTTTAAAGCACAACTTCTCGTCTAGATCCGGTCGTGATGCGCCAGCTGACCCCCACGCAATACGTCATGACGTCAAGAGGTCACAGAGGACGAACGCAAGTGTTTACAAGTGTGTTGAAAGAGGACCGTTCCTACGTTGTTGTATGTCAACTGATACTAATTAATATCTTTGTGGCAGTTTATTGTTTAAAATGATCCGCAAATGTGCGTTTTATATATGTAACACGTGACCTCCCTACGTCACTAAGCATTTACGTTAGGTCACGCTGGACCGGACCTAGACGAAAAGCTGTGGTTTAAAAGAGCATATTTTTTATTTTTATTGTCAAAAATGACAATCGTTTCGCTAGATAAGACCCTTATGCCTCGTTTGGGATTGTTTATAGTCCTTTGAAACTCTGTTAAAAAAAACTGTTAAGTGTTGAGTTAAGTATTAAATGTTGGGCTCTATTAAAGTCCATTAAAATTAGAAAATTCCTGCAATGTTTTCCTCAAAAAACATAATTTCTTCTCGACTGAACAAAGAAAGACATCAACATTTTGGATGACATGGTGGTGAGTAAATTATCTGGATTTTTCTTTTAAGAAAATGAACTAATCCTTTAAAGGTATTGCGGAGGATTTTCTTTTTCCGGGTGGATCATCAAGACTATTGGTCCTTCTAGTTGTCAATCATGAGTGTTGCGTAATTGCATTTTTTAAAAAAGTGGAGAAGGCAGTTCTTTTCTAAAATTGGAAAAAATCATCCGCTACACCTTTAATATCCTAATAATTTTGGCAAAATTTTGACTCAAACAATGTATTGTTGGCTATTGCTACAAATATACCCCTGCAACTTTTATGGCACACTATTGTATTGGTATAAAATAACATTGTTAAATATTAAAAATTCTCATAAACTATATCGCTCATTGTTAGTTTATGTTAGCTAATGCTTAACTTACTAATTTTAACAAATACACCCTTATTGTAGTGTTACCCTACATTCTTTGTTTTTATTATTTTATTTTATTAATTACTTTATGAATAACAGCATATATATAAACATTTTGCATACTGCAGATTTTTATAATCACGTCAACGACACTCGGAGCATCAAGGGATAATTTACTCCTAACAGGGATGTCATTTATTTTCTATTGAGAAGTCTCGTTCACGCCCAGTGGAAACAAATGATGCCTATAAAATTATATATCACACAGACACTCAAGTCACAGTGACACATTTTAGAAAATGTATGCAAGACAACAAGAAATGCATAAATTGACAGTCATCGGGTGCCCTGCGTCACCTCTCCTGTCTGTGTCTCACACTTATTTATAAAAACATCACATATCAACTGATAGTGAAGTATCTTGCTGCAAACTGAGCATTCAGAGTTTTTGTGTGATTGTGTGGGTATGGAAATGTACACATTACATTTTAATATTGCTAGTCAAATGCTTTGTTCAAACAATTGTGTAGGTTAATATAAGAAATAAACAAATGTGACCCTGGACCACAAAACCAGTCACACGGGTATATATGAAGAGATTGGGTCCAAAACGCAATACATCCATTTTGACAAAAATGTGTTTTCTATACCAAGAAAGTGACAAGATGAAAACCACTATTTTCTGTTACAAACTTTCACATAGCATCTTTAGGTTATAAAAACATTAAAAATTCAAATACATAATTTGATTTTGTTAAAGATTTATTATAAAAACGGATAATTTTTTCAGCAAAATGCTATAAATTTATTGAATCAATATATAAATGTGCATTCATTTTTGTTGACTTTGAGTAAAATAATGTTAAGGGCCCTAATTTAACGATCTAAGCGCATTGTCTAAAGCACACAGCGCAACGTCTAAATAGGGGTGTCCGAATCCACTTGATAATTTAACGACGGGAAAAATGGTTTATCCAATATCATCAAAAATAATTTACAAGTATGTAAGAAAAGGTTTGTATTTTAAAAATACTTTATTTGTAACAAACAGGAGATGAAGAATTTACAAACGGCTCTCCTTTAAGCACTTGGACAGCGTCACAAGTTTTTTTTAAGCATTACTTAAAAATGTTTCTCATCTCACCATATCCACAGCTACAGTGTCATTATATAAAATAAATCCGTGAGGTAGCATTTAAAAAATATTTAAAAACAAATGCATTTGTTTAAAGCAAAGCATTTATTTACTTACCAGGCTACAGGTGAAGCAGCTCTTTGTGCCTTCTAACGTCTCATAATTAGTCCTCATTTATGTCCAAGAGACTCAATAATAATCTTTTACATTCAATCCTTTAATCTTTCATATTTAAAACCGTTTTTGTGTTACTGCGCATGTGATAAGCAAACCCGCGTTGTCGTCCCGTTTATAGGCGCATATTACTAATGCGCTCTTTAAATAACAAAAAACATATTGCGCCCAGGTTTTTGTTGGTCAATGGCGTAGTCTATTTTAGTTGCCTCAAAATAGCAACGCGCCAACAATGCGCCTGAACACACCTCGTTTACAGACCAGAGCGCCCATGGGCGCAAAAGGGGGTGCAAATGCATTTGCTATTTAAACAACGTGGCGCTAAACGTGAAAATGATCATTGCGCAGGGTGGACACTAACAAAATACACTTGCGTCGTGCATTGCGCCGGGTCTAAGATAGAGCCCTAAGTTTTTCATAAGATCCTCTGGGGTCAATGTGTTAGCATGACAGAAGCCTGCAGATGCTGTCGTGTGAGAACAAGCAACAGCCGGCATTTTTCCTTCCCCGAGTGCCTCTCACATAAATTATTTGATTTTGATGGCTTACCATCACAGGTTTATCAATGCCATCAAAAGTATTATTTTGTTTTTGTTTGTTGATGACGATGTACAAAGTATATGAGGAAAACTAGGATTCTGTGTATTCAACACGCCGCCATTAATGTTTACAATGCGTGGAATGGTGCGCTGTGATTGGTTGAGCGGATTTATAGTGCAATGAAAGAGGACTGGCGTTTGTCGTGGTTTGGGAGAAAAGGAAGAAAATATGACAGAATTACACGGCGGATATCGGATTTTGCGAAAAAATTAAGAATTTACTTTTTAATACTGACCATATATACTGACAATTTAAAAAAAGTGTGTGTTGCGTTTTGGAACCAAACTCTTCATATGTAGCAATAGCCAATAATATATTGTATGGGTCAAAATTATTGAAAAATTAAAAATAGTTAACCCTATTCTATTTTAACAAACCATTCATCAATAGAAAAGCTCATTTATTATTTATTCTTATTTATTCTGACTTTCAGATAATGTATACATTTCAATGTAAAAAACTGACCCTTATGAATTGAAAAAAAAACTGTTACGTGTTGAGTTAAGTGTTAATTGTCGGTGTCTATTAAAGTCCATTAAAATGAGAAAAATACTGCAATGTTTTCCTCAAAAAACATAATTTCTTCTCGACTGAACAAGGAAAGACATCAACATTTTGGATGACATGGTGGTGAGTAAATTATCTGGATTTTTCTTTTAAGAAAATGGAATATTCCTTTAAGTGTTTTAGATGCTTACACATCTCCTGTTTGTTCCCCATCTCCTTCCTCATGTGACTCAGTGGTGGTGCGCGAGTCGCTGTCGTAGACTTCGTTCACTTCATCTTCTGTTATGATGTCAAACACCCCATCATCCTTCTCAACTGGATCTGTCACTGGATCACACAACACAGGAAGTTATCAAAGTCACAATGACATCAACCTATAGACTTTTGCATGATAGAGAGGGCCGAAAATGGGTTTTAGCAAGATGGGATACTGCTACGCCTTCAATCTCGCGAGGTGTTAGGATTAGGATAAAAAACTGCCGTATCCCTTCTAGACACAACTCTGAATATGGGCAAGGTTTAGTGGCTCATAAAGTTTCTAATTAACATTCTCAGCTAAAGTAGCACATAGACATCTGAAAAGCCTTAAAATGCACAGCTTTGTTCAATGTGTTGACATCATTTTCACTTAAACGGGACGTTAGGGGAAAACATATCGAGTGGCTCTTCCTCCTTTGAAAATAGCCAATAGTGTTTACCTCTGAGCCTGGAATCTGATGAGAAAGTGCAGAATGATGTCATACATTTTTTATTTGTGTTGGCAAAAAAGTGAAATTGTAAGTTTTAAATGCTTATAACTTCTAAATGTGAAATTGGGGCATACTAGTTTAAGTTAACATATTCATACTAAAATACAGACAAAAAAATATTTATTCCTGTATTTCATCTTTTAAAGGCGGAGTCCATGATGTTTGAAAGCAAATGTTGATATTTGAAATCATCTAAACAAACACGCCCCTACCCCAATAGAATCTGGACCTTCTGTTGATAGACCCGCCCCACACATACGCAACCCGGCATTTGATTTGATTTGATTGGCTATAAGTGTGTTTTGGTAGTCGGCCCGTCTTCTTTTCCAAAGCGTTTTTCAAACATCGTGGACTCCGCCTTTAACATTCTTCATGTGCAAATGTTGAACACTAAGCTGAACAATGTATTTCAGAGTTTGACGGTTGTCTCAATCAAATGTAAAGCTGTAACTTTAGTTTTCAGCCCTTATTTAAAGATGATATAAGACAAAAAAGAAAGGTGTAAAACAGGGGTCTCCAACCGTTTTGGGAGAAAGGGCTTCCACAATGGATAAAACAATGTGGAGGGCTACTTTTTTGATATGGTCTACACAAAACTTTTTTATTGTTTTACTTGATTGTATTTTATTTTTATTGCTGGGCATAGATTAATCGTGATTAATCACATACAAAATAAAAGTGTTTTTTTTTTTGGCATAATATATGTGTGTGTGCTGTGTGTAATTATTATGTATAGTTCACCACACACACACACATACATATATTAATTTCAGAATTTATTATATATATATATATATATATATATATATATATATATATTTACATATATATTTACACACATATATTTACACACATATATATATATATATATATATATATATATATATAAAAGAGCTGGGCATAGATTAATCTACATTAATCTCATACAAAATAAAAAATAAAAGTAATGAGTTTGTGCTGTGTGTAATTATTATGTATATATAAAACCCCACACATTCTTTTTTTATATATATATCGTATAGAATATATTCACATGTAAATGTTTCTTAAATGCATACATGAATGTGTGTGTATTAATATATAAATAAAAATTACACACAACACACACACTTATATATAATGCAAAAGTCACTTTTATTTTGTATGCGATTAATCGCGATTAACCTTTGCCCAGCACTATTTTACTTGTTGATATGTTTAATCATAGTTTAAAATGTTAACATGCATAAAAGAAGCCAAAGAAATATAAAAATATGTAATAAATAAATATTAAAATTAAGGCTATTAACTCTTTCCCCACCATTGACAAGTTATCTTGTCAATTAAGAGAAAACATTTGCATTAAAAAAAGTGTTTCTGAAGAATTTTTATATTAATCTGCAATACCGCGATTATCCACTAGATGGCACTTACTCTATTTATGACAAGGCTAAAACGTTATTTAATAATTTTAAACTTTGTGTAATCATTCTGAATCTGATCTTTAACAGAATTCCTTCACAAAAATGCAATTATTTCAGCTTTTTGCTAAACAATTTGTATTTTTAAAGAAAAATACCCATATTTAAGAGTTTATAAGCAGAAAAAATATATATAAATAGGATGAAACAGACTATATGCGGGTACCATGTTGGAGACCATTGGTGTAAAGTATCCAATATGAAGTTTCTGAATGTTTTTATCAAAAAAAAAAGTTTTGGGGATTTGTTATACAATATTTTTTACGAGTGTAAGTATGTGTGTGTACCTGTAACTGTAGGTGCTGGTGTTGGTTGGCTAGCAGTGTTTCTATGAGGAGATGTGTCATCTTCTGATTGGCTGTTGAGTTCCGCTCTCTCCACTACGGCATTGTGTTGTGTGTAGCATTCGCGACAACAGCGCTCCTTCTTTCCATTTTTTGTCATTGCCAAATTGTTGCTGCAGTAGTAACAGAATATACGGCCACACAATCTGCAGAAACACAGTGCACGTGAAGAAAAACAAAAAGCATTTATAGAAAATCTTAAATGAGAAACAAGTGTATATATTTAAATAAATCAGCGAATTGTAGCTTCTTCATTTCATCTCTCACCACCATCTCACCTGCAGTGATGTCGACGTAGCCACCATGTGAACTGACCCTGACAGCCCAAGCAGCGTGTGGCCTCTTTATCCACCAGCCACCATTGTTCCTCCGCTCTCAATTTCTGCTCAAACTCCAAAGCATCCGACTTCTGCCACAGAGCATCTTTATCCCGGATGGAGAGAGAGAGCAAAGATGAAGAAAAAAGTGGTTGAGAGCTGTTTGCCCATGAAAAACTCATTGCTATGATGTTGGGGTTTCTTGCCAAGATGTTGTGAGCTGTTGGCAGTGAATTGCGATCAGGTGGTTGAGATGTTTACTTGTTTATTAACTCAATCCAAAGACATCAGATATGGGAATCCTAAATATGAAATTCATTCTGCTGTTTTATCACCTGCCTGCTCAAAGCAGTCTGATCACTTAGGACAGTAATAGCACACCTCTTTAAAACAAGCTGCACAATTTTAGTCAAAGTACACGAGAAAGAAAATAACTTTTTCTAGTCGATCTGAATTGAATGCACTCTTGGGTTTCTGGGGTTCCCCGGGGTGTTAATGCACATTTAATGGCTTTGTCATTTTCTTTTCATTTCATAGCGAAGAGAAATTATTCAGTCAGGTCACAGCTGCTGCTGGATCGTATGAATAAATTTCATCTGAACCAAGCTGTTTTTTTATCAAACAAGCTGTTTGGCATGTGTTTTCAGCATATGTCAAACACTTCTGGTGTGGCAATTGAGCTTTTTTGACTTTGTCTTCTACTTTTCGGTCCAACTCTGTTAAGATTTGCGATTTAGAGAAGAAGTTGTGACTGAAGCTTTTTTTAAGCAAGTAGCATAATACAGCATGCAAGATTAAAGTGGTGAGAGACATTATTTGTTGCACTGTGAAATAGCTGCCACTTCATTCAGTACAAAAAAATAACAGTAAAACATCATTTAAAGGTCCACTGGGTAGAATTTTAGCGGCATCTAGTGGTGAGACTGTGAACTGCAACCAACCCCCATTGTTGCATAGTGCATAGAGAAGCTACACACGATGACAGTCAGCATTATTTGTTGCACTGTAAAATAGCTGGCACTTCATTTAGTACAAAAATTAAGGGTAAAAACATATAATTTAAAAGTCCACTGGGTTTTTAGCGGCATCTAGTGGTGAGACTGTGAATTGCAACCAACTGACATTGTTACATAGTGCATAGAGAAGCTACGCACAATGACAGTCGGCTTATTTGTTGCACTTTAAAATAGCTGACACTTCATTCAGTACAAAAAAAAAGAGTAAACACATATTTTTTAAAAGTCCACTGAGTTTTAGCGACATCTAGTGGTGAGACTGTGAATTGCAACCAAACATCATTGTTGCATTGAGAAGCTACGCACGATGATAGTCAGTGTTATTTGTTGCACTTTGATATAGCGGATACTTCATTCAATACAAAAAATAAGGGTAAACATATAATTTAAAGGTCTACTGGGTAGATTTTTAGCGGCATCTTGTGATGAGTCATGTGAATTGCAACCAACTGACATTGATGCATAGTGCATAGAGAAGCTACGCACAATGACAGTCAGCTTATTTGTTGCACTTTAAAATAGCTGACACTTCATTCAGTACTAAAAAAAGAGTAAACACATATTTTTTAAAAGTCCACTGAGTTTTAGCGACATCTAGTGGTGAGACTGTGAATTGCAACCAAACATCATTGTTGCATTGAGAAGCTACGCACGATGACAGTCACCCTACAGTCACATTAGCTACAAAAGTGAACGACACCGAGCGACACGCACTCGCTTGATGGGCGTTCCTTGGCTAGTTTCTCAAAGCGGTATGAAAAGTCACTTTAGAGGTATTGTTAAGTTACAAGAACGGTGCTTTTGGATTTAAAAGTATTTATTTCTCGATAAAAGTAACAAAATATATGAGATAAAATGCCAAACTTATCAGATATATACATAAATACGTATTTTTCGCCATCTTGAATTATTTTCTCAGACTCGACCACAGACCTACTTCACGCTGCTCCTTCACTCTGATTGGCAGTCGCTTTGTTGCATCGCTCAGCATTTGCATAAAATAGCCTGCTTGTCTATTTTGGCCCCGCCTTGCTCGTGCAGCGGCGAGCTCGTCGCTTGTCGCTGGCAAACGGCCACTTCCATTGAAAATGAATGGTAGCCTGTCGCTCTGTCTCTGTCGCTTGTAGCTAATGTGACTGGGGCGTCAGTATTATTTGTTGCACTTTGATATAGCTGAAACTTCATTCAGTACAAAAAATAAGGGTAAACATTTAATTTAAAGGTCTACTGGGTAGATTTTTAGCGGCATCTTGTGATGAGTGATGTGAATTGCAACCAACTGACATTGATGCATAGTGCATAGAGAAGCTATGCACAATGACAGTCAGCTTATTTGTTGCACTTTAAAATAGCTGACACTTCATTCAGTACAAAAAAAAGAGTAAACACATATTTTTTAAAAGTCCACTGAGTTTTAGCGACATCTAGTGGTGAGACTGTGAATTGCAACCAAACATCATTGTTGCATAGAGAAGCTACGCACAATGATAGTTAGTGTTATTTGTTGCACTTTAAAATAGCTGCCACTTCATTCATTTAGCAAAAAAATAAGGGTAAAAACATATCATTTAAAGGTCCACTGAGTTTTAGCGACATCTAGTGGTGAGACTGTGAATTGCAACCAAACATCATTGTTGCATAGAGAAGCTACGCACGATGATAGTCAGTGTTATTTGTTGCACTTTAAAATAGCTGCCACTTCATTCATTTAGTAAAAAATAAGGGTAAAAACATATCATTTAAAGGTCCACTGAGTTTTTAGCAACATCTAGTGGTGAGACTGTGAATTGCAACCTACCACCATTATTGCATAGTGCATAGAGAAGCTACGGTAGCTTCAACAGGACAAACACGTCATCATCTGAAGACGTGGTGGCGTGAAATGGTGATTTTATGTAAGGGGATGTATATGTTGGTAAAAATGTCTCATTCTAAGGTAATAAAAACAATTCAGTTTATTTTATAGAGCACTGATAATATAGTTAGTAATAGATTTAAGGCACATGTAAACATCCAGAATACAGCACATACCGGATGAGCTCGATCAGTCTCTCCTCCAGGTTACATTTGGTTTGACTCAGATCGTCCAACTCAGCCTCCATTCTGAGCTGCTGGTTCTGAGTCTCCATCAAGACCTGATCCAACTTCTGCTTCAACTCGTCCTTCTCATGCTGTACGTCACCAAGAGCCTCTTTGGTGCTGAGAAAAGAGAAAAAAAATGTTAATGCATTAAAATGCAACCCAACCGATAATTACTAAAACCGAATCACTTCCAGAGTCAAAGATGCTTATCATAAAGATCCATTTGGAAATCCATTAGTGATGCACTGGCATTAAGTAAAAAGCAGTCCAGACTGGCATTCACATTGGCTTTATATGTGCACATCCATTACCTGTACAGCATTAAACCTTTATGATATGCGTGTATGTCTGAATGTTTACCTCATTACACTTTCCTGCAGTTTCTGCGTCTCATTCTCTCCCTCGCGGATCAAAGCTTCGCAATTAGTTATGTGCGAGTCCTTCTCCGCTATCAGTCGAGAGTATTCGAGATTTATTCCCTGAAAGTGTATATACACAAACAAACAACTAAATATATGAGAACATTATGAACACCACCTACATTGAGAACCACGTCGTATCTACATTAAGGGCAGACGGGGTCAACTCCATCTGGTATGTTTCTTACAATATCACAGACTATCCTTTCACATGCACCTGGCATAATACGAGTAAACATGTGTGAAAGCTAAAACTTGCATAAACCTTTTAAAGTAAATACGTTAGGGTGCACTCGCCCTTCTGTAAATTGGTTTATGTAAATTTTTGGTAATAACTTTCTCTTTACTTAATTATAAACACTTTGTATTCATATCGTGAATAAGTTCTGTCTATGAAAGAAACTTTGAAATGATTATAACTTTAAAGTGAAAAGCTAGAGATTAAACGCTGCTCTTATGATAAAATGTCAATTAAATCCCTCATGGACTGACAGATCTTGACAGCAAAGTCATTCTTTTATTTTTATTTTTTCACATTTTCATGTGCTTTTCTTTTTATCTGAACTTCGATGTACTTTTAAGTGCAAGTTGATACCTAAAGAGCCGTGTTGTATTGTAGGATAGTGTTTCACTTCAATAATTGCTCAATTTTCAGTATATATTTCGTTTGTGATTAGTTTTGTTACAGGTTTGTTCATGCGAGCAGAGCGAGATAATAATCACCACTTTAGGCAAATCGATGCTCATTTTCAATGCAATTCTCAAACTGATATAAAATGATTAGGGCTGTCTGTATGTGACTTCATTGGGTCTGTCAACAGATTGATTGTGCCGCACCAGAAATGAAAAGTCAGAGATGTCAGAGTTTTTTAATCTATCTACAAAATGAACTGCTGTTTGCTTAATAGCTTAACAGCCTTTTACACCAAGATACTACCATGTTAAAAAACTTTGTGCCATGTTTTTTTGGGGCAGTGCCACTGAATTAGTACCTCAAACCACTATGTAAACCAGGGTGGCACGGTGGCACAGTGACTCAATGGGTAGCCCTGTCTTGCCTCACAGCAACAAGGTCCCTGGTTTGAGATCCGGGTAGGTGCTGGCATTTCTGTGTGAAGTTTGCATGTTCTCCGTGTGTCAGCGTGGGTTTACTCCGGGTACTCCAGGTTTTATACCACAGGCCAACAGCATGCAGGTCAGGTATATGGACACATCAAGTTGCCCGTCCCCTAACATGTTTATCAATTTGTGAGGAGTGGATTGTGAGTGAATAAGGCCATAGATACTGGAATGGCATTACGAATAAACAAATAACACTATGTAAATACCATGGTAAATATATGGTAAGTATTTAATACCATGGTATTTGGTATGATTTGTGGTTACATCCATTAAAGGAACACGCCGATCCAGAGTTAGATAAGTCCAAGCATACCTTTTTCATCTCCGTGTGTGCCGTAACTCTGTCTGACACACCCACCGTTAGCTTAGCTTAGCATAAAGACTGGAAATAAATGGCTCCAGCTAGCATACTGCTCCCAATAAGTGACCAAATAACGGCAACATTTTCCTATTTATATGTTGTGATACGTCTAGTCACAGCGTGTACAAATAACAAGGTCATATGAGACACAGCCGTAAATCTCTCTGACGCACCCATCGCTAGCCTAGCTTAGCACAAAGACCAGAAGTTAATGGCTCCAGATAGCATACTGCTCTCAATAAGTGACAAAATAACGCCAACATTTTTCTATTTATATGTTGTGATTTGTAGAGTCACAGCGTGAACAAATAACAAGGTCATATGAGAAACAGACGTAACTCTGTCTGACACACCCACCGTTAGCTTAGCATAAAGACTGGAAATAAATGGCTCCAGCTAGCATACTGTTCTCAATAAGTGACAAAACAACACCAACATTTTCCTATTTATACGTTGTGATTTGTATAGTCACAGCGTGAACAAGTAACAAGGTCATATGAGAGACAGCCATCTATATTCTCAGAAAGCGAAGCACTGCTACTTGGGCGGAGTGATTAGCGCAACACTTGCGCGACTTTCTGCTCCCCACCATGGGGCTTCTTAGGTGCTGTAAGCAAATCATTGTCTCTCAAATTACCTTGCCATTTGTTCACGCTGTGACCATACAAATCACAACATATAAATAGAAAAAAATGTGGCATTATTTTGTCACTTATTGGGAGCAGTATGCTAGCTGGAGCCATTGACTTCCAGTCTTTGTGCTAAGTTAGGCTAGCGGTGGGTGCTTCAGACAGAGCCACGGCACGCACGGAGATAAAAAAAGATATGTATGGACCTATCCAACTCTGGGGGATGCGGTGAATAAGCTAAAGTCCCAAAAAGTCGACGTGCTCCTTGAAAGCTAATTTTTTTCTGTTAAGGGCTCGGCCCATTTTTTGCCCAGGAATGTATAAATAGCATTGTGTCAAACACAACTATGCAAAAAGAAAACTTCTTGCATAAAATAGATTCAAGAACTTTCAATGACCTGTATTTATGTAAATATATTTTCAAAAACTTCCCAGGGACTTGAATTGTTCCCCCCAGATTCACAAACTTTCAAGGATTTCAAGGACCTGTTGGAACCCTGGAATTTCTGAAGGAGGGAGTTCATAGAACAAGGAAGACATCAGCCCGTTTTTAGGACAGTGAAGACAGTGGTATAGAGATAAGTACATTGTGTGAAAACATGAACACGTTATCCTGCGCACTGTAAACACAATCAAAGCTTCAAAAACACAGGAAGAACGCAACCTTTAATGTTTTGTAACTTTTTGTAAGAAGAGCATTTAGGTCAATGACAGTTGTGTCTGATTGACAAATATCTGCAGGAAATAACGTTCACTGTTTCTAACTATAGACATAATGAGAGGGAAATTATTCATCACTGTCTGGCAATTAACCTCAATCTCCTCCAGTTCTTTTAAAGTGAATCTTAAATGAGCGACAACAAAATGAGCAGCAATAGATCACATATTCAGTGCCTTATAAAATCGGTGTTATTAGCCGAAAGAGATGAATAAGACTGATTAAGGTAGTGGTATGCAAAGATGATTATGTAGATATAATTGACAATTAAAGGGAAAATTGATGATATCTTATTCAATCCTCATTCACAGTTTCACATGGCACAGCATGAGCCAAAATGTGACATTGAAATGTCTCGTAGCATTAAAACATTTACAGACCTCTAATTCTGATAATTTGGCCTCCAGCTCCGATGTCTTCTTCATCTCCATGTTTAGCTGAGTTTTCAAACCCTCAAGCTCTTCTTTCAGGTGCTAGATAAAAAACATTCATTTATATTTATGTAATTAAAAGATGACCTTATTAAAAGCGACCCCCAGGGTATTCAAGATATGCATTTTGTCAGTATAAGTGTTCCCTGGAAATCTAACAACATTTGCATTGCTAATAAAATTCTCAATCAACTGAGCTAAAGGACAACAAAAAATCCCTTCAAGCAATCCAGATTCATCCTGATCAAAGCTTTGTTTAATTTATTTTAAAACCAATGTATAATTTTACATGCTAAATATCTCTATTACCTTTATTTGGTTCTTGAAGGCCATGCTCTCTGTGCTCATCTGAAATTTAATCGTGGCAATCTCCTCTCGTGCAGCATCCCGTTCGCCCTCGGTTTTATCCAGCAACTGCTTTATCTCCAACACAGTTCCTGCAAGTTTCTCCGTCTGCTGGAGCTCCTCTTGAAGACTAGTGTTGTCCTGATGAAGAGCCACCAGACTGGCATTAAGTCGGTCTGTTTCCTTCTCACCCTGCTCTTGCAGTTCCTGGATCCGAGCAGCTTCGGCAACCCAGCGTTCCCGAGCTTCCTCCCGCTCGGCAGTCAGCCGGCAAATTGTCATCCCCAATTCGGCCATTTCAGTGTTGACCCTATGGAGACTTTCTCTGGTCTCTCCATTTTCCAGGACTAATCTGTCATTCTGTGCCTTCAGGTCTACCAGCTCCTCCTGGGCGGAGGAGAGTTGAGCAGTTAACTGAGAATGTAAAGATGTCTCCTGGCTCAGTTGCGATGTAACAGCTTCTATTCGTTCGCTAGCTTGCAAAAGTTCGTTCACATGCTTTCGGTTCTGCTCTTCAGCCTGCTTCTTCAGTTGCTCAGTCAAGGTATGAAGTTCTGCACAGGAAGCTTCGGTGACTTCCAGTCTTGCTTGCGTTTTATCTTTCTCCTGCACAGAACTGTGAAGTTTAGCCCTAAGACCAACCAACTCCTCCCGAAGCCTGGTTACTTCTTTTGCACTCAGTCCGAGCTGATCCTCAAGAAGTTTTACCTTTGAAGTCATATCTTGGGTTTCCTTAGCCTGACATGCGCTTTGCTCAAGTTGAGCCTTCTCTGCAATTGTCCTCTGAGTCTCCAGATGCTCGATCATCTCTGTTTGTTTAACAAAAGCTCTTTCTGCCTCAGTCTTCCCCTTTTCCAATTCCCTTTCCCGTTCTTCAAGTTCTTTTACCCTTACTTGGAGCTCCTCACAAAGCTTCTCCGTGTCTTCAAGCTGGGAATCCCTCTCTTTAAGTTGCACAGTCAGGTTTTCCTCATTGCATCTCGCAGTACCGAGACTCTTCTCAAGTTCAGAAATCTGGCTGTTGATGTTACGTATCTCCTCCTGCATGGCTGCGAGAGACCTTTTAAGACTCACCTGAACCTCCATGAGGTCCTTGTTATTCTGCTGTAGCGTGCGGATGGAACTCTCCGATTCCTTCAGTTGCATGTTGGCCTTTTGCAGATTTTCATCCAAACTCTTGTTCTCATCTCTCATCCGTTGCTCTCGTTCATCCACAGTGACTTTAGCATCATCGATCTGTGCTCGCAACTGCTTCTCTGAGGCTCTCAATCCAGCCAACTCATTTTCAATCATAGATTTGCTTTCAGACAATTCCTTTGTGGTCTCCTCATTCCTTTGCACCGTCTGTAGGAGCTTGCTGTTTTGCTCCATAAGCTCAGTGCATTTATTTTGGTATTCATCAGTCTTCTTGGCCTGGTCTTTGATGTTAGTATCCATTTCTTTTATCATCTCATCTAGATTTTGATTCTTGCTCATAAGCTTATCTGATTCTTTCTCCAGTAACTGGAATTTCTTGGTACTGGAGAGCAGTTCATCTTCTTTATTCTTTAGCTGAGTCTGCAAGGTTTGTACCTGACCTTCTAGACTTTCTTTTACAATTCTCATCTTTTTCTCAAGCTCTTCTTTATCCTCTTGCATTTGTTTCCTATCCTTCCTCGTCTGCTTTTCCAATTTTTCCAAAGCATCTTGCAGTTGCTTCTGCAGGTTGCTGGTTTCTTTTTCTCGCTCTGCAAGCTCCCCCTGAAGTCTTTCAATGACATTACAGTGCTCTTCTGTCTTGGTCTGCAGTTTTTCACCTTGCTCTGTCAAAGTGAATAATTTGGCTTCTGCTTCTTTGAGTGCTCCATCTTTCATTCTGACCTCCTCAGCAAGCCGTTCTGCTTGCCTACGTCTTTCTTCTCCCTCCGCTATAGCTTCCATTCTTACATTTTCGGCCTCCTTCAATTCATTTAACAGTTGGTGAATCTTCTGGGCAGAGTTGAAGTCGCTGGATGCTCTCTGTCCTTTCTCATTCAGTACTCCATCTAGCTTAGCCATCAGTTCTTCATTTTTCCTCTCCGCTACTGCCAGCATGTCTTGGAGGTCCTTATGGGAAGCCTCTCTGATGCTCTCCCGTCCCCTTAAGACCTCCAGCTCATGGGACAAGGTTCGTTCTCTCTCAGCAAGCACATGCAAGTTCTTCTGAAGTTCCTGATGGTTGGCTTGGGCATCCAGAGAAACGTCCAGCTGTCTTTGGAGTTCCACCACGACCCCGCGGAGTTCAGCCGATTCTCCACCTAACTCCTGCACCCGGTCAAGCAGCTCTCTTTGCTTCAGTTCGGACTGGTCCAGCTCCAGACGAAGTTCATCTTCAGCACTGATTGAAGATTCATTTAGTATGCTGGAGCTTTGCATAGACAAATCAGATAGAAGTCCATGTCCAAAGTCTGGACTTCCAGGAAACTCGTGGGTCTGCTAAAATTTTGGGAAAGAGAATGATAGAGATTTACACTTGAGACAAACACTGCTATCTGATCTAGCAGTGCAATTCAAAATGCCATTGTTGCACATCATCTTATTTATATATATTGCATGCTGGACCCGCTGAAGTACCTGCGAGTAGCTGCTAGCCAAACTGTTAATACTCGAACTACGACTTGGTGGTTTCCACATGTGACTGGGCGAGCTAGTCATACCCAACGTCCTCCTGTGGTACAATTTAGAAAATACAATCTGTTTATTATGACAAAAACACATGCATACAAATAATGTTTATAATAACATGCTCTGTCAAAGTGATTTGATCACAAATAATAGCAGGATCACGTGTGTTTTAGTGCGTGCACTGCTTACATCTTTCTGAAGCCAGTGCTGTCTTACCTTGCAAAAGTGGGCCATGCTGAGTCGAGATCATGACCTCTGGATGCCAAATCAAACTGAACGTCATTTAACTCATAGAGATAAGTAATGATGTCCACACTGAGATGGGATTTTAGTAATGGACTCCGGGAATTATACCAGTCACTACAGAAAAACACCAGAAAAATAATTTTAATCTGGTAACTTTGTTATCTCTACTGGCACAAATGCATATCATATCTGCATTAATAAAAGTACCACCCCAACTGATGACAAAATCTATTATGAAATTTATTATGAAAACATGATAAAAACAGGATTGTGATCTGTAAAAAACTTTATTTCTTTACTCACCTATATAAACACAAACAGTATATAGGGATTTGTTAGATAAAAATGCATTTAAAAGGGATAAACAAAAATAAAAACTTCATAAAAAGGCTTTCAAACTGGCCTTCGTTTCATCACAAAAACAGTATTGTTTTCTTAAAGTATTAATAGGGATTGAAATGAGGAAACACAAATCAAATATCACATATGAATTTATAAACAAATCAAATGTTCTTTGAATAAATGTATTGATGTTTAAACAGGGAAGCTTTATAAAGAAGTAAAACTCATTGTGGGTAGCGACCTTTGTATTGTTTCAATACCGCAACTGGGTTAAGAGGAAACAGTAGTTTTTGCCTTTTTTGGTTTGAAAAGTGAATTCAGATTTGTTTTTGAACCTATTATAAAAAGTACGACTTATTTTGGGTGTACATTTTATAACTGATTGAATAGAAATGTTGCAAATACTAATATTGATGCTTTAGTTTATTTAATTTTCAATTAACTGTCTTAATTTTAAACAAGGTCATATCAGAGTGATTAAACCTGCAGCATTTTCTAAATGACCCTTTTAATGTGTTTGGAAAGCATACAATACACAAAAATCTTGCTAAAGAAATTTAAAAAAATGTTTTATATCACCTTAAAACACAAAACCCAACAGCTCAATAGCAAAAGTGTCTCACCAAACTATTAAAATAAAAATTATTTTGTTTACTTTCATATCCATAAATATTCCTAAAACTTTAGATTCACATTTATTACATTCACATTTGGCAGACACTTTAATCCAAAGCGTGTGTTCCCTGGGATCAAACCCATAAACTTTTGTGCCATGGGTTTTATAATACACTTTTTTTAAGTGTGTGTGTTTTTCTGATAATGCATTTGTACTGCTAATGCAATGCCTATAGCTCAGTTGATTGAGCATTGCATTCGAACCCATGGAAACCTTTACATTGTCTGTACTGTAAATCCATATATATAAAGATTGATGAGGTGATAAGAGGTGTTACCTGGTGACTCTTTGGTTCATAAGGCACTGTTGAAATGTGTCAGCCAGTCGCTGGTGTACCAGTGAGTAACGGATAAATGCTCGGCCTTTACCCAGAGATGTCTTCAGCTGAAAGTGAGGAAGAGGCAAAGATCAGCAGAGCTTTTTCCATCACTCAACACTTAAATGTATATCAAGCATGTCTCAGAAATTACAGCTTCACTTAAAACTAAATGCTATCAAAATAAGAAGCATACAGTTACAAACATCTCTTCATGTACTATTTTGCACATGATTTCAAATGACATCATACAAACAAATTTTGTTGTTTTTTCCACATTTAAGCGGAAGATTTTCATTACCGCAACGTCTTCATGACTGGATTTGGGTTCTTTGACATGGAAATATTTATAATTAAAAAATAAAAAGCTACAGTGCATGTTATACTATAAGCATTTACAGTAAAGAAACATGTGGTATTTGGTGATCATTAGTAAATGTAGAGACAAAAATAAGGAATATAAATGTGTCCAAGAAAATTTTTCTCATCCTCTGCAACAATTTTCAATCATTGTTTAAGCCCTCAAGGAACTAACATTTTCAAATAAAAAATAGTTGGAAGGGACATAATTGACTGTGACACTCAAGATGGCTACCAGGTAAGCAGTTTTTATTTTTCTCTCCAGATAAAAGTTGAAATTTTGTTTGTCATAGTACCTAAACAACTTTTAAGTTCTCATTACCGAAACATGAGTTTGTAAAATTTGAGAACTAAATTGAGAACTAAAAGTTGTTTAGGTACTATGACATTATCATTACCGCAACATTATATTACATTTGAAAATTTGTTGTCATAGTACCTAAACAACTTTTTAGTTTTCATTACCGAAACATGAGTTTGTAAAATTTACAAACTTATGTTTCAATAATGAGAACTAAAAGTTGTTTTGGTACTATGACATTATCATTACCACAACATGATATTACATTTGAAATTTTGTTGTCATAGTACCTAAACAACTTTTTAGTTTTCATTACCGAAACATGAGTTTGTAAAATTTACAAACTCACGTTTCGGTAATGAGAACTAAAAGTTGTTTAGGTACTATGACATTATTATTACTGCAACACGATATTACATTAAATATACGCATTTAATGTTTTGTAGTGTTGTGGTAATGATAATTTTTTATAATGATAACCTTTTAGGTCTGGATTTCGTGAGAATCACCCTGTTGCATTAAATTCACAATTAGCTACTTAGCTGATGCTTTTATCCAAATGAAAAGCATAAGCAATTTAATATTTGATAACCAAGTGGCTTCTGCGAATAAATGATGCTAAACCTTTTCTAACTAACTTTGCTTATCTGAGCCATTATATTTGATCAGCTGGTGATTTTTGGTGGATGTATGAAGTCAATATACACACAGGTGTCCTAGAAGATTAACCAGAGTTGTAGTTTATCACATTTACTATAGACATATGTCAAATAGACATTTGACAACAAAGGCTTATTTGGTAAATTTTTCGTCTGCCTGAAACGTGCACTTGTGATAAATAATCTTTCTTTCGGAAAATAAATGCCACTTGTTTATATTTTGTTAATAAATGCAAAAATGCTCAAACATTTTATGGTGTATTTTGGGGAAAACTGTACAGTATGAAAAAAATGGTCAAAAGTTTACATACCCATGGCTCGTAATGTATTGTGTTGGTTTCTTAAGCATCAGGAAATGTTTGTATCTTTTGTAAGAGGTTTGTATAAGTCTCTCAATTGTTCTCGAATAATCTCAACGTCATGGTTAATGTTTCAAAGAGGCCAAACATGCAGAAGGTGCAGAAAAATTTGCACGACCTGCAAGATTTTTCTGAAGATCAGTGGGCCGTTTAATCTCAGATCAAAAAAGAGACTCATAAACAACAATCACAATACATAAAAATAGTTGCTGATCACACAGTATTAAGACCCAAGGGTATGTAAACTTTTGAACTGGGTTTTTTATTTTAATAAATGCCGTTAATATTCTGTGTTGTAACTTATATGCAAAAGCATCCTTTTATGTGAAATAGCTTATTAAAGGGATACTTCACCGATTTAGCATTCAGCTTTGTATCTGTAGAAACCCGGCAGTATTACTGAATGACCATGTTTCCCTCCCTCATTTCCCCCTGAGAGGAGAGATATCTGCATTTTGGTTCTGCAAAAAAGTCCTCCGATGATGTAATATGACGATTTTTGCATCATCGGAGGACTTTTTTGCAGAACCAAAATGCAGATATCTCTCCTCTCAGGGGGAAATGATGGAGGGAAACATGGTCATTCAGTAATACTGCCGGGTTTCTACAGATACAAAGCTGAATGCTAAATCGGTGAAGTATCCCTTTAAGAACAGCACTACACTACAAAAACAAATTGAAATTAGTGATCTCTCATTTTTTGATAAAACCTAACATTTTTACAGATTTTGCAAGGGGTATGTAAACTTACGAGCTCAACTGTATGTATAAAAGGTCTACAAAAGTATATTCTATTATAGATAACCTGCAAATGCTTTTTTGCAAATTCTATATATCAAATTATTAAAAATATATTGCAGCCAGTGTTACATAATTCAAAATTTAAATATAAATAATTTTTATAACCAGCTACACAGAAAAAGTTGCATAATGTCCAGAGTTAATTTACTGTTACATCAATAGAAGCAAAGTCCCAAAATGTAACATTTTACCACCGAAACCGGACACCAATCAGCTGGAGGAAGCTGGTTATCTCTGTGGCATTACTAAGTGTCAAGACAATACATATCAACGTCACTCATAACAATATAAACCAACCCATCACATGGAAGTGGCATTTTTAACTATACACGCTATTTGAATCACATTATCTGTTATGGTATCTAAACAATGAAGAACTTGATCAATCACACCCCTGTAATCTTCTGTATTTCGGGAAAAACGGAACTGTAACCAGCAGATAGGAAGGTTTAGACAAAAGGTTTGTGTCTAGGTGCGTGTATGTGCAGGCATTTGTTCTCTACTAACACAAACAACCCACAACTACTATGTGTGAAATGAATCAGAATTACCTCTGAAATAGATTTGACAAAACGGATTCCATCATTTGCTCCTTTGATTTTGGCCAGACAATCACTGAAATAATCCCAGTAGTCCTTTCTGGAACCCAGAAATGTTGTTTTCTCCTTCTGGTCGAACTGGACAAGACAATAAGACAACACTTGAAATAAACTTGAGAACAATCATATGAAAAGATGCAAAAAAAATGATCCACATGACAATAAATGCTTCTCATGTACTTAAATGAGCTTTTGCTCTGCAGGCTTATAAGCAATTCCAGCGTTATAGATGTGACATTTGCAGCCAAAACTTAAAATATAAATTCTTAGAGAATGCATTTTTACCAATATATTGAATCATCTGTTTATATTTGCCTAAACCCCTGATGATAAGAGTCCAGACATCAAAAAATACCAGTCTATGTTCATGCTTTCTATTTTAGATGAAAAAAAACATGCATGCGTTATGGATGTGACAAAAAAGTTTTTAGGTTAAAGTAATTTCTTGTATTAAAATGCGGAAACCAGAAACAATACCCAACAAATGGGGAAGGGATGTCTCTTCAAAAAACATTTTATATGTTTTAATTTAATTTGTATCCGCATTTATGAGGAAGAAAACAGCATTTCTCCGTTGGGGACGTGACAATTCTGAAATTTGCACTTACTAAACTATTGAAAATAAAAAAAATGCTTTAGAAATGGGTATTTAAACCACCAAATATTGATATCTGAGATATCAGTATGGGGAAAAACTTTACTTTTCATGATAAGGTTGACATTTGCAGGGAACTGGCCTTGTGTTTATAAATTTTACAAAACAAAAACACTTTTATCATTCATATGGATGAGTTAGATCAAAGAGTAGTGTAAACACTTCTGATACTGTAAGTCTCCTGTATATAGTACATGAAAAAGCATCCCAGGTCGCACCTCATGATGGATACTTTGAGGACTATATGCAACATATAGTCACATATATGCAAAGTTTTTGTTATTTCATATTATTACATGGCTCTCTAAAATGCTAGATTCTGATTGGCCAGTCGCAATTCTTTTCAGATAACTACAGCTCAAACACAAGGCAACCTGGATGCTGCAAATTATATTGACAGGTACAGTTTAATTTTACACTTAATTAAATATAAATATGTCTTTTAATAACATATCCTGCATTATATTTACAAATTACTAAACCAAATACTGTGTTTGTGACATTTGCCGTGTAATAAGCAGTATAATGTACATGCAGAAGGTTGTTATCGCGAAATAAGCCCCTTCAGTGTGATACAAGACCCTCTGCTTCACTGATCACACTGTCAGGCTTATTTCTGTGATAACAACGTACTGCCTATACATTATCACTTACATATTGATTACCTCTATTCTTAAATGTGGAGATTAAAGCAACACTAAAGAGTTTTTGCTCTTTGCTCCCCCTACAGGTTAGAAGCGTAATTGTCCATTACCACTGTCGTAAATACTGCAGCATAGCTGGCTCTGATTGGATTGTAGGTCTGCCGTAAAGCAAGTTTTTATAGTTTTCACTCGAACTACAGGACCGCGACCCGACGGTTGGAAACTTCTTTAGTGCGGTTTTGGCCGATAGAGGGCTGCAAGCTAATGTGAAAGTGCCGAGTGGATGAACGACTGAAACTTTTTTGGAAACGTTATTTTAAGGTAAAAAAAACTGTTTGGTGTTGCTTTAAGTAGGTATGTCTTAAACTTTGTTTGTATTTCTAACCTGAAGCAGGTACTCCAGTTTATAGGAGAATTTGTGCAGGTTGGAGCTGTCATCTGTAATCGGTTCTCCATTCTCCTTGAACTCTTTTGCTATCTCTGATATAGCATCGTGCAGGGAAATAAAAAGACAAACTATCAAAATACACAGATTTCTATATTCTGATGCAATTTAACATGCAACCATCTTTAACTTCTGTCCGAACAGATTTCATAGTCTATGGGGCGGTTTCCCGAACAGGGATTATCTTAAACCAGGACTAGGCCTTAGTTTAATTAGGAAATATAACTAGTTTTAACAAATAATGCCTTACTAAAACATTACTTGTGTGCATTTTGAGGCAAAACAAAGGGAACTGATGTATTTTAGGATAAGTCAGTGCAAGTTGTTTTCAGTTTGGAAAGCTCTTACATTTATTTTAGTCTATGACTAGTCTAATCCCTATCCAGGAAACCGCTTCTATAAATTTTATTAAAGGATTAAGGCATGCATCTCTCCCAATCTCAGTTTAAAACTTTTGTACTCTGGTAAGCACTATTTTAATTTCAGATTTCTGTTCCGATTTCTTTTACTCAAGTCGATTTCATGTACTTCTGAAACTGAAACGTCACACATGGGGAAAAACTCTAAGCTCGTAATAGTAATCGCAGTACTATTTATTCTCGTTTGAACCTGAATACACCTGCTCTGTCTTTTTCTATTTCCTCCATGTTGGCAAATACACATCCACAGACTCTCTCACATAAACACAGTACCGTGCAGTTCTCTGATAATGCGTTGAAGCTGACCCTCCCCGACTGCAGAACCAGCGGCCATACTGTGACTTGCTTTCTGCCAACCAGATCAAGAGATCATCTGGGGTCTGCTGAAAGAAAAAAAATCATAAACAATGATGGGCAACAGAAAAAAACAATTGCTGATATGCAAAACACCACATTGTTTTATTATTGTAATGAAGCATTATATCAATCACAACATTAAATACCTTTAAAAAGGGTATCACAAATATTCTGTCAGGTTGTTTCATAAAGTATGTTTAAGGTTCTTATTGAACCAAAACGTTTCTACAGAAAGGTAACAAGAAATATTTATTTTAGGAACCTTTGACTTGTGTCCTTTTTAATGCTTATTAAGGTCCTGGGAACCACCTTCAGAAACAGTAGGGAGGCACGATATATCGGCCGATAATGATAATAACTGCTTATTTTTAATATTATCGGTTATCGGTCTGATAGCATAATTAAACCGATAAATGAAAGCCGATAAATGATGGATTATTTTGGTTTGTTTAACCACTTCACTTGCTCATTGCATGCCATGTGGAGTTTTGATTGGTGCTTTCTGTGACGTAGCACAAAGATGACACGTGTTGCGGGCTTAAGAAGAGTATGCTAGTCTAGTGCAAAGACAAGATGTCTGCGGTCTGGGAGTTTTTCATTGTGAAAATAATATGAATATTTATCGGCCTATATATATAACGGTTTTCGGCCCCCAAATATAAACAGTTATCGGTTATCGGTATCGGCCAAAATTTCCATATATATATATATATATATATATATCGGTTATTGGCCCCCAAATATAAAGAGTTATCGGTTATCGGTATCGGCCAAAATTTCCATATCGGTGCATCCCTAAGAAACAGGGTGGTGGTTTTCTTCAGAAAATATACAAAGCTAGTTTAGCCATATGGGCTTGATGTTGTAAGTAAAACAATATTCTCAATATTCAAGAACTTTTGAAATAATACCCAGTAAAAGCTATAAACAGCATGAAATATGGTAGTTGCAAGCAACCCACTTCTCTAATCTGGTATACAGCTGGTATACATAATCATTTGGTGAAAATCAAAACCTACCAGCAGACAATTCTATACTAAAAAATGATGAATGTCACCACATTAGATGACAAACCAAAAAATAAAAACACAAGACATTGACAACTACCCGTCTTTAAACAAACACAGTAATTTTTCCTGGACTACAAAAAGTTGACTAGCAAAGTAAGCACACATTACCTATAAACACCATATAGAGACCACAACATATATAGCGACCACACATAGTCTGACTACTTTCGTTTTAAATATATATATATTTAGTAAGTTAGCCTGTGCTCTGTAACCTTATTAGATTTGGCACATGCTGATAATCTAATACAATGACATTTCAAGTTTTGATTCAGTTTTGTGTGTTGCTAGTGTACACAGTTTCTGGGCATCAATGTATACAGATGCATGTCTTTTCATACCAAACAAAGCTAGATAACAAAGTCATCTCATAAAGAACAAGAAGTCCTCAGAGATGTAACAGATACAATACATCTGAGACATAATAGCATGTAACTGTATAATAACACCCAATTACTGTATAAGCATTACAATAAACAAACCGCTTTAAAATAACACACATACGATGAGACAAACGAGACGTAACAAACATAACAAACACAACTTGAACTCGCGTAAAAGTTCAGCCATCAAAACATCAACAATCTGTCAGGGAGAATGTCACGCTATTATCTTTTTTTCTGAATAAAGAGCGTTTAAAACTTACGTCGACACGCATTTATTATCTCTTTACGTTTGTGAAAGATTATTTATGTCTTCAAGATAATAAAACATAACTTGGCAATTGTAAAAAAATATCCAGGATACTTGAGGTTTACATTGTTGCACAACCGTGCTAGTTTACCCGGTGATTGACAGTCACAGCTGCCAACCACAGAAGGCGGAACAACTGGCGAAGTCGTTTTTTATTGGACTGTGTGAGGTAGCCCCGCCCACAAGTTGGTTGAGAGAACACTCGAAGTATGCGGAGGTCGCATATGCAGGCTGCACACGTCATCAAGCCTGGTTTGTTAATGTTAACTGAGCATTACATTCGCAAGGCATAGCCATATTACACAATTTACGATTAACTAAGAATAATAGTCAACTTTATTATTGTTAATATTCTGAAACAAGACAGTCTTGATGACATCGTATGCAGCCTGCAAATGCGACCTTCGGATGCTGAAGCCTTCGGATAATCTTACAGTGACAGCTGGAAGTAGGCTACTTCGTGACTTTTATATAAATTGGGTTAGATATTGTACTGTTTACATAATAATAAACAAATTTATTTCTTTTTATATTATTATATAAATAAAATGTATGTCAGTATACTGGGTGGAACGTAGTTGGAGACATATTTTATATTTATATTCAGAATACCCCATTTAATTTAGGTGACCCTGTGAAATCCAGGCGTAAAGTCTTAAATCTAATGATTTGTTTAGGAGCATCAAACCTTTTTATTTTTTACAAAAAATGTTACACATTGTTACTTAATGATTTGAATCTATGACATGATCTTAATCAATATTAAGGGTATCAAAATTATACTTTTATATTGTGTACGGTGATTTTATGTAGAAAAAATGCTGTTTTTTACAGGCAGGGTCACATATGTATAAAATTTGAATAGCAATTGGTAAAACATGGATGACCTTTCTGTGTGATGTTTGTCTTCTTTCTATGTGCATGTGTGTGACTGTCCTACCTGTGGTCAGAAAAGCTGGGATAGGCTCCAGCGCTCTCATAACACTACAGATTATATGCAGATTTAGAGAATGAATAAATTGATAATAGTACACTTTACATTGTAAATATGAATTGTGGCATAATGTTTGAGGGAAACAAAACTATCATTAGGCCAGGGCCTCAAGTGGAGAAGTAACAAGTACATTTTTGCTGCAGCCTGTTCACTGTGTGTGTGTATGTGTGCCAATGGACTATGAAAAGAAAGTAAATATACTAAATTTTCCACACCAAAAATTCCCTTTAAAGCAACCTGCTTATCCTACCCAGTCTCCTGAGGTTGCGCACAAATAGCACGAAGTGCAAAACTCGCGCAACACACACGCCAAACTCCACTTTGGCGTGCATACGCCAGTCCTTCCCATTCACTTAAACGGTGCATCTTTTTTTGTCTTTTTATTTATTGGTTTCTCAATTTTTTTCTGTTTTTTAAACCATTTTCGCTTGGGTTTAGGGTTAGATTTGCTTAATGAGGTTATTTAATATACAGGTTTCTCCATGTTTTTGTCCATATTTAAGCCATGGTCGCTTGGAGTAGGGGTTAGAGTTGGGGTTTGGGTTAGGATGTCATTTTTATAACAAAAAGTTGTTCTAACCCTAAACACAAGCGAAAATGGTAAAAAAGCAAAAAAAATTGAGAAACCAATAAATAAAACGACAAAAAAAGATGCACCGTTTAAGTGAATGGGAAGGACTGGCGTATCATATGCACGCCAAAGTGGAATTTGGCGTATGTATTGCACGATTTTTACACTTCATCTTCAGGAGACTGGGCTCGCTTATCAAGTTAGTCAACTCAAAGAGAAACTGATTGCAAATATCTGCTTCAGACTGGTTTTATTTAGTTAGAAAAGAGACAGCGTAATGTATAGTCTAAATGACTGCACAAACACTAGCAAAAATCCAGGTAAGAAAAATGTTTAGTCTGGTAATTTTTAGTGTAGTAATTTTTTATAAGAAACATAAGTTAAAGTTATTGTTTTGTCTTTCCTTTTTTATCTCTTTCTTTTAACAAAAGAAGTGAATGCATGAGCTGACCCTCATTTATCGTCTACAAAGAGTACAGGAGATCTGACCGTCTCAAAGTCTCTGTCATTCCCTGATTACTAGTCTACAGGACAACTACATCATGACCGATTACAATAATACTTATGTGTTTAGCTATGAAACGGAATACTCTGATGAGGTGTGCCATATAGAAGATATACTGAAGGTCGTATCCTATCTTATACCAATTTTTTTCACACTAGTGTTTGTACTAAGTTTCATCGGTAACATCATGGTTCTTATCATCCTGGTGGTCTATGAGAACATGAAATCCCTCGCCAACATCTTCATCCTCAATCTCGCTCTGTCAGATCTGCTCTTCACTTTTGGACTTCCATTTTGGACCTCTTACTACATGTGGGGTTGTACATTTGGAGATTTTGGCTGCAAAGCGGTGAAGTTTTTGTTTTACGCTGGATTTTATAGCAGTGTGCTTTTTTTAACTCTTATGACAGTTCAGCATTACGTGGCTGTTGTTCATCCTCTCTCTGATTGGGAGAGATGCAGAGGATTTTCAGTCGCCCCCTTCATCGTATGGATCCTGAGTGGAGCAGCAGCCCTGTTTGGTTCATATCATAGTAAAGTTATACAAGAAGAAAACAACACATACTGTGAATTTGACAGTATTCCAATCAAACTTCTCATTGATTATCTTCTAAATGCTTTTTTCCTTATTGCATTTATAATCATGGGTTTTTGCTGCATTAGAATCCTTCAAACCATTACAAAAGCACAGACTACTGGGAGACATGAGACAGTTGGAGTCATATTTTGCATTTTGTTGGTGTTTTTTATTTTTTGGGCTCCATATAACATTGTTATGTTTGTGAGATCTTTCACTGATCTTTATCTAATCACAGACTGTCCGATAAGCAAAAGTCTTGGATATGCATTTTATGTTTCCAAAGTTTTAGCTTACTCACACTGTTGCCTGAACCCTGTTTTTTATTTGTTTGTTGATTTGAAGTTCAGAAATGATTTAAAAATAATTATGCAGATTTTTTTGTCAAAAACACCCCTCCAGGTCAAGCAGAGAAGATCTGATGTACTAACACAAAACGTATGTACTGTTACACATTGCGATGAATCTTCTGTGAGTTGTAGACTATATGTTACAAACGAATAGATAATAATTTTCTTTCACTTTTTATTATCGTATTTTAAATGGCTTATTTAAAAATGTTGATTTCTGTCTAATAGCAATAACCCTCAAATCTAGAATTAAAATTCAAATAAAGAAAATACCACTTTGACTTAGTAGAATTTAACCAGATTTTGAGAAAAAGATGATACAGTTTTATTGAGAAATAATGTAAAAATACTTTGCAAACTGACCATACAAACTGCAATTATGTTGTCATTATGACCCACTTAAAAATCATCACACATTATTCTTGCACTGAAAAAAACAACTTGTAAAATTTACTTTAAAAAATCCTCGTAACAATTTGCACAAACATTTTTTAAGTAAAATTTACTGCTTTTTTAAGTACAACTTAAAATAAAATAAAATCTACTTAATAATGCATGAAAAACATATTTTAAATAATTAAGTTAATGTTACTTCATTATTTTATTTAGAAGTTAAATTTATTTTAATCGTTTAGGTAAAGTCTATTATTATTTTTTTATTGTAGCATTGCTGTCCTAAAAATATTAAATAAATCAGATTTACTGTTTGTTATTTTCTTTACTATGGACTTAGTTATTCTTAGTGTTATAAATGGCATTATAACACAAAACTATAAGTCAGTCATTGAATAAACTTGATTCTGAAAAGAAACGCACACAAACTGTGTTTTTGACATGTATTGTCAGCACTGTGGAGAGAAATACAATATAATGTTCTGAACAGGGTTCATGTAAAGAAACACTGATCACCTGAATGGTGACTTCACAAAATTGTCATTTACAACAAAATAACATCAATAATATAAAAGCTTAAACCTTTATGACATTTTATTAACAAATATTTAAAGTTCTTATCAGTTCCTATTCTGTGATAAAGCTTAAAAAATATTCTGGCACAAAGGATTGTGGGTATTCCTTACAACATGTGCACATAAATTTAAGTAAATTTTACTTGAATTTTTTAGTTAAATGTATTTAATATTCTTAAGTTTAATGAAATAAGTTTTTTTACTTGAATCTGCTAAAGTTTTTGATTAAAATTTACTTAATTTTTTTAGGACTATGTGCAGTGACTATAATACAAGAAAATATCTAATAGAACGTACTATTCCCACAGAGTTCATTTTTTACATGAATTAATTGTGTATTTATCATCATTTAAATCATCATGAAAATCTAGTTCTCAATAAATGTTAATATTATTATAAATTATGTGAGTTAATCTATATTACTACACCAAAAAGTTCGGTTTTTTTTTGTAGTGTATGTATTTTTCTGCTACTTTTGATTGTCAGGATTAAATTTGCCCTGATCATCAGCTGCAAACGGCCGATGTGCAATACAATTATAGTCACACTTAGTCATTTAGCACAAGGCTTCCCAAACTTTTTGGCCCGTGACCCCTGAAATTACAAGGTGGTTAAAGTATACAAACATTGTAGGCAATGGTGCACATTAATAGGCATTATGCAAACACAAGCAAAATGACAACACAAAAGAACACAACTGCAAAAACATTATTTTATATTCATTTACATGTTTACTTTCATTTCAACATTAATCTCAGCTAATTAGATGGGAATGCACAATGCATGGAGCACAGCAAGCTCATTCTTGTTACACAACTAATAGGCAAACTGTATCTGACGAATACAAGCAGATTAGCAGAGTTTAAAACATGTCATTGTAAAGATGGCCTTTCTGAAAGTGGGGCTTCTTCTCTCTCCTCCACTGTCTGGCCTCTCTACTGGCCTTCCTGCATTGTCTTTGGTCGATTTTAACCAATGTTTAGTTTCAACAAAAATAAATGTATACAGTTAAAGCATAAAATTGACCTACACGCACATGTCGGAATGTTTAACGTGGGGCTATAATAAACTGATCTGCTGCAAATGATGTCGTAATCACGCCAGGGGTCACGATTGAGGGGAATGTAAACCGAAAGAGTGATAGCACTATTTTGAATTAAACTACTATCTGTTGTTACAATAAAAAAATTCTAATTGTTTAAAAAAATCTGACTTTTGAAAATTATCTTGCAACCCAACCAATATCCCACCCCCACCCCCCCCCCCCCCCCGACCCTTACGAACCACTGATTTAGCAGACGCTTTTGTCCAAAGCAACTTACAAATGAGGTAAACAGTAAGCAATTACAGCAACACAATAACAGCAATACAGAAGTGCACTAGAACTAGTCTCATAAAGTTTAACACAGTAGACATAACCAAGGGTTAGTTAGTATTTTTTTTTAGTCTACCCCTAGTATTCAGGTGTTGTGTTTATTCATGAACGCACACACTTTTACTAGTTTAGGTTTCAATTCCGTGTCAACCAACTTCCTTTATGTGAACCCATATATAATTATATACACAGGTTCACAGAACTCTTATTATAGTCAGCTTGAAGATGATTTCAAATATCTGCTATGCTGTAGGCTGCTAAACAGACAGCATACTACACAAAGAACAACAAGTATCTAGGTAAGAAGAAATGTTTAGTCAGGTCATAATGTAATAATTATATTAAATCAACATATATTTTTATGTTAAACAATTTCAATTTGTTTTATGAGTTATGTCAACTTATCAAAACTTAAAATACTTCACGCTGCATTTCTTTTACAGTTTAAGTTTGATTAATTTGAAAATACAATTAATTTTAACTTTCTTGACTAGTCATGAGTTGTTATATATTTTATTTTAAAAAATAAGTTGAAATAATTTAAGCTCAATTAACTTAATCTTACTTTTTTTTAAGTTACAGCAACTCAAATGATAGGAAATGTATGAGTTGGTCCTCATTGATCAATCACAAAGAGCACAGAAGATCTGAGCCGCTCAAAGTCTCTGTCATTCTCTGCTTACTGTGAAAAACTGCTGTACATTATGCCTGAAAGTAATGATGGTGAAGCTTATAACTATGACACTGATTACGGTGATGAGGTGTGCCGTAAAGAAGATATACTGAAGGTCGTATCCTATCTCGTACCAATTTTCTTCATGTTAGTGGTTGTACTAAGTTGCATCGGTAACATCCTGGTTCTTATCATCCTGCTGCTTTACGAAAAAATGAAATCCCTCACCAACATCTTCATCCTCAATCTCGCTCTGTCAGATCTGCTCTTCACTTTTGGACTCCCATTTTGGGCCTCTTACTACATGTGGGGTTGGACATTTGGAGATTTTGGCTGCAAAGCGGTGAAGTTTTTGTTTTACGCTGGATTTTATAGCAGTGTGCTTTTCTTAACTATTATGACCATTCAGCGTTACATGGCTGTTGTTCATCCTCTCTCTGATTGGGAGAGATGCAGAGGATTTTCAGTCGCACCCTTCATCGTATGGATCCTGAGTGCTGGAGCTGCACTGCTTGGGTCATATCGTAGCAAAGTTATAAAAGAAGAAAACAACATATACTGTGAATATGACAGTATTTCAATGAAACTTCTAATTGGTTATCTTCAAAATGGTTTTTTTGTCTGTGCATTTATAATCATGGGTTTTTGCTATGCAAGAATGCTTCAAACCATAACAAAGACGCGCACAAATAAGAGACACAAGACCATTCGACTAATACTTTGCATTTCGTTAGTGTTTTTTATTGGTTGGGCTCCATATAACATTGTTATGTTCGTGAGATCTTTCAGTGATCTTAATCTAATCACAGAGTGTCAGATAAGTAAAAATATTGACTATGCATTTTATGTTTCCAGACTTTTAGCTTTCTCACACTGTTGCCTGAATCCTGTGTTTTACGTGTTTGTTGGTGTAAAGTTCAGGAATTATTTAAAAGTGATTCTGCAGAAAGTTTTCCAGCCAAAAAAAAACTTGGATTCAAGTTCAGGCAGAACAACAAAGAATCATTCAATGGGTTCAATGTATTAACACAAAACTCAAGCACTGTTACACATTGCGATGAATCTTCTGTGAGTTGTAAAATATACAACACAAATGAACATTCTGAGTAAACATCAGATATTTTCTTACCGTGTTATTGTTGCATTTTATATTATTGTAATTTTGAGTATTTGAGTAAATGTTGAGCTTGCATAGCAGATTTTGGCCCAAAAACAAGAATCCTTAAATCTACAATTAAAAGTCAAATAAAAAAGTGACATTTTTGAGGACTTTGACTTCCCTGTGAGCAACTTTACTTTCGGGTTGTGACGTATTTCTGAGTGAACAGAAGAGTAGTATAGTTTGAGTTGAACTATACTAGCGTGCAACCGACTAGTGATGGTTGTGCTGTGTTTGCCTTTTTATCACAAATAAAGTGGCTAATATGTAATATTTGTAAGATATGCAAACGTTTTAGCACCCATGTGGTATGCTTGTAATATTGTATGAAATAAAATAAAAACAAAAATAAATAAATTGAGAATCATTTGTTTTAATAATGGCACTGTATAACATATTAAGGTTATGAGCGGAGTTTTTTACTATTATAAAAATTATGCATTAGTGGAAGTAGAAATGTCAGGACAAACCTCAAATGCACGTGATTGCTGTTGTCAAAGAGTCTGGCCAATAAAAATAAAGTGTGTCATCTTCAAAGCTTTCGGTTGCTGATCTCATTTTGTTCTCGGGCTCCTTTGATGACACATGTGATCGTGAAAGTCAGACAAATTGTCTAACCAACATGCATTGCATTCATCAGGGGGCTGTCGGTTCTTTCGGCTTCACATCAAGTTGAATGGACCTAATATCATGTCAGGAAAAAAGCAGACGTGCCTTGTGTTTTCCACCGTGCTTTGATTGGATATAGAAAAGTAGCCGTTTCATTCAGAAATGGAATTGGCAGCAGAGTGACAGTTGGAGGGGCGGAGTTAACAGATGTGCCCCGCCCAAACAGTCTTAAAGTCACCATGAAACGGAAGTAACAATTGTCTTATTTTCTCATCAAGTCTAACACAGTATACATAGCCAAGGGTTGGTTAGTATTTATTTTTAAGAATGTACAGATAAAGAGAAAGGAAAAATCGAGAAAGATATGGCCTTGTAAGGACCAGTCCTGCCAAGGAAGTATCCTTGACATTAAACACCTCAAGTCCTTCTGATTTCTCTGGTGAAGCCAATACGGAAGTGATTTAAACTGCAATTCATCGACTGGCCACTAGAGGTTCCAAAAGGGTATCAATTTCCAAAGACCTTCATGTTAAAATGGCCATCTTAAAGGCGGAGTCCATGATGTTTGAAAGCCAATGTTGATATTTGAAATCACCTAAACAAACACGCCCCTACCCCAATAGAATCTGGACCTTCTGTTGATAGACCCGCCCCACACATACGCAACCCGGCATTTGATTTGATTTGATTGGCTATAAGTGTGTTTTGGTAGTCGGCCCGTCTCCTTCTCCAAACCGTTTTTCAAACATCGTGGACTCCGCCTTTAAGAGCAGAAAAAAATATGTTTACAGCCTGGTACAAAATTTGTTTTTGGTCTATATAGCTAATTTTTCCCCCTTGATTTTTTTTTAACTCATCCATTTAAATTATATTGAACCTTAAAGTTCTGTATAATTATATGGCCACGTACAGTAAGTGATGGTTGAACAGCCACTGCTGTCACTAGAGTCGAGCTAGGTGGCGTGGTTTCAGCAACCAGCAACCTCAGCTTCACCCTTGTCCTCTTTACCCATTTTCAGATATTCGCAAGTGTGCGGCCAAGATAGCGATGGCAGGCAAACGCTCTCCGGACGAGGCAACACTAAATGTGTCGAATCCCGCACCGATCCGTAGCAATAGTTCTTAAAAAGTCCGCAAAAAGGACTGTTTGTATGTAGCCGAGCGGCTGAGCTGCAGTAGTGGAGCCACAGCCCCAACAATCCTTTTTAACCAATCCATGCATTGAGAGAGGTTGGGACCGCCTACCTTATTAACATACGGACACAGAAAAACATAAATAAATAAATGTAGAAATACATAAATACACATAGAATTAGAAATAAATGTAGTGGTTTAAAAATAATAACATTAAAAGTTGATACTTTTGACCAAACAATATTTATTTATGTCTGCATTTATATTTGCATTTAATTAAATACTTATTTATTTCTGCATTATGTATTTATTTATTTATTTATATTTATTTATTTCTGTATTTCTACATTTATTTATTTATTTATTTATTTATTTATTTATTTATTTATTTATTTATTTATTTATTTATTTATTTATTTATGTATTTCTACATTTATTTATTTATTTATGGATTTAATTAATTACTTATTTATTCATGCATTTATTTATTTATTTATTTATCCATATATTTATTCTGCCCTACAAAGCCAAAGCGCAGTAACAACGCATTTGGTCAAAATTGAGTTAAGGGTTGAAATGGGCTTTGTGAGATCTGATGTGTCATGTGACAAAGTCTCCTGTTTCAATTTTGTCCCATTTCAGAGAAACTTGCGTGCCAATATTGCAGTAACATGTTTCACTGCCTGGTGTAAAAACTTTAAGGGCTTTTTTCTCTGTTTTTGTGTTTGCGTAGTTACTGCACTTGGCCTTTGGAGGGCAGTTTTTATATAGGCTACACTTAAGCCATTTTTCATCCTTCATAAATATCACCGTGTTTGAACTAAAAATTGAAAGTCACCATGAAGTTCTTTAGAAATTTGAAGTTAACATATAAAGTCAATCAATATTTCTCAAAATGCAAGTTTTTTTAACCAAAAGCCCTGAGGGATATTGTTTTGTAAAGTGCTTTCATGGTGACTAGGCATTAGATTCTTGTCAATGAATGTGACTGAGGGTCACATCAAATACAAATGCTGAGGCCTTGATTTAACTCTTTGACATGACCTTAATCAATATTAAAGATATCAAAATGATATTTTTATATCGTTTAGGGTGATTTTATCTAGAAAAGAAATGCTGGGTTTTCACAGGCAGGGTCACATATGAAATTTGCATAGCAATTGGTAAAACATGAATGAAAAATGGAATAGCCTCCTGGTTCGAGTCAAGGGGCCTTTCTGTGTAAGTTTGGCTTTTTTTCTCAGAAATTCAAAAAGTATACGGAGTTTTCTCCTTAAAGACTGGGTTTTACGGCTCGACAGCTTATAAAAACTTATTTCTGGGTTCTTTGGCTTGTTAGCATGCCACACAGCAGCTTTTAGGCATTATTCTGTTTTTGTTATAAGCCAGAAATGACAAGGAGGCGGTCTCTCGCCATACAAAGTCAATGGAGACAGTTGGATCATTTTCCCCCCGGTGGGCGTGGTTTTCAAATTTGCATAACTGCGCTCTGTCTCTATGTCAGTGTGGGTTTACATGAGTGCATGTGTGTGACTGTCCTTCCTTTCATAACACTACAGAGGATATGTAAATTTAGAGAATGGATAAATTGATAATAGTACATTTTAATTTGTAAATATATATTGTGGCATATAGTGTTTGGGGGAACAAAACTATCATTAGGCCAAGTGGAGAAGTAACAGGTAAATTCTTGCTACAGCCTGTTCACTGGCATGCCAGCCTACAATTTTTTTGTGAACATAAAGTAAATACACCACATTTTCCACACCAGCAGTTACTTGCTTATCAAGTTAGTCAACTCTAAGAGAAACTAATTGTAAATATCTGCTTCAGACTGGTTTTATTTAGTTAGAAAAGAGACAGCGTACTGTGTAGGCTAAATGACTGCACAAACATTAGCAAAAATCCAGGTAAGAAAACATTTTTAGTTGGGGAAATTTTTAGTGTAGTAATTTTTAATAAGAAACATAAGTTAAAGTTTTTATGTCTTTTCTTTCTTATCTTTTTCTTTCAACAAAAGAAGTGAATGCATGAGCTGACCCTCATTTATCGTCTACAAAGAGTACAGGAGATCTCAAAAAAAGTCTCAAAGTGTCATTCTCTGTTCCTCTGCTACAGGACAACTACATCATGACCGATTACAATGAAACTGATTTTTTTGGCTATGACAGTGATTACGTTGATGAGGTGTGCCATAAAGAAGATATACTGAAGGTCGTATCCTATCTTATACCAATTTTTCTCACAGTAGTGTTTGTACTAAGTTTCATCGGTAACATCCTGGTTCTTATCATCCTCACCTTCTATGAGAACCTCAAATCCCTCGCCAACATCTTCATCCTCAATCTCGCTCTGTCAGATCTGCTCTTCACTTTTGGACTCCCATTTTGGGCCTCTTACTACATGTGGGGTTGGACATTTGGAGATTTTGGCTGCAAAGCGGTGAAGTTTTTGTTTTACGCTGGATTTTATAGCAGTGTGCTTTTTTTAACTCTTATGACCGTTCAGCGTTACGTAGCTGTTGTTCATCCTCTCTCTGATTGGGAGAGATGCAGAGGATTTTCAGTCGCACCCTTCATCGTATGGATCTTGAGTGCTGGAGCTGCACTGCTTGGGTCGTATCGTAGCAAAGTTATAGAAGAAGAAAAGAACACATACTGTGAATATGACAGTATTTCAATCAAACTTCGCATTGATTATCTTCAAAATGCTTTTTTCCTTATTGCATTTATAATCATGGGTTTTTGCTGCATTAGAATCTTTCACACCATAACAAAAGCACAGACTACTGGGAGACATGAGACAGTTCGAGTAATATTTTGCATTTCGTTGGTGTTTTTTATTTTTTGGGCTCCATTTAACATTGTTATGTTCGTGAGATCTTTCAGTGATCTTAATCTATTCACAGAGTGTCAGATAAGCAAAAATATTGACAATGCATTTTATGTTTCCAGACTTTTAGCTTTCTCACACTGTTGCCTGAATCCTGTGTTTTATGCGTTTGTTGATTTGAAGTTCAGAAATGATTTAAAAATGATTCTGCAGATAATTTTTTGTCAGAAAACACCCCTCCAGGTCAGGCAGAGAAGATCTGATGTACTAACACAAAACTCATGTACTGTTGCGATGAATCTTCTGTGAGTTGTAGACTATATAAACGAATAAGCAGATAATAATTTTCTGTCGCTTTTTATTATCGTGTTGTTTTAAATGGCTTATTAAAAAAATGTTGATTTCTGTCTAATAGCAATAACCCTCAAATCTAGAATTAAAATTCAAATAAAGAAAATACCACTTTGACTTAGTAGAATTTAACCAGATTTTGAGAAAAAGATGATACAGTTTTATTGAGAAATAATGTAAAAATACTTTGCAAACTGACCATACAAACTGCATTTATGTTGTCATTGTGACCCAATAAAAAATCATCACACATTATTCTTATGTATTTTTTTGCTCCTTTTGATTGTAAATTGTAAATTTGCCCTGATCATCAGCTGTTTTTTAATAAACGTCCGATGTGCAATAGTGGGAAACATGTATTTTACCAATTATAATAACATTTAGTTATTTAGCACAAGGCTTTCCAAACTTTTAGCCCATGATCCCTAAAATAACAAGGTGGTTAAAGTATACAAACATTGTGGGCAATGGTGCACATTAATAGCCATATGCAAACACAAGCAAAATTACAACACAAAAGAACACAACTGCAACACAAATGAAGTTCTAAACGTAGGTTCGGGAGGAGCCTAAACATATAGGCCTGTCAATCATCATCATCATGGGCGTATATAAGGCAGCCTTCAGACCTCCACTTCCAGCTGCTTTCTTTTCCGGCATCCCTCCTCCTCCCCATCTCCTCCTTCACTCCCTCTTTCTTCCTCTTTGCAGTTCCGTTGCAGGGGGTTGAACTTGTTCAGAGCTCAGATACAGAGCTCCCTTCGAGGACAGCAAGGCAAGTTCGTCTACCATTAAGACCTGAATGTGCGAACTAGTAAACATTCTTTTATATTCATTTTTATATGTTTACTTTCATTTCAACATTAATCTCAGATTGGTATGCACAATGCATGGAGCACAGCAAGTCCATTCTTGTTTCACAACTGTATCTGATGAATTCAAGCAGATTGGCAGAGTTTAAAACATGTAATTGTAAAGATGGCCTTTCTGAAAGTGGGGCTTCTTCTCTCTCCTCTACTGACCTCTCTTTTGGCCATTCCTGCATTGTCTTTGGTCGATTTTAACCAATGTTTAGTTTCAACGAAAAAAAAGTTTTCCAGCCAAAACAAAACAGGCAGAATGGCAGAGAATCATTCAATGGGTTCAAAAACTGAAACACTGTTACACATTGTGATGAATCTTCTGTGAGTTCTATAGAATATGAACATAGATCTGAGTGAACATTAGATCTTCTCTGACCATCCCTTACGGAAAACAAGTTTAAGTGTGCTATGAGTATACTTCTTTTAAACTAAAATAAGAAAGTATACTTTATTGTATTTCAAGTATATTTAACTTTACAGTAGTACATTACAAATATACTTAGAAAGAAATGTACCATCTTTAAATATATTGAAACATATTTCCTTACAATTAAACTTTAAACATACTTCAAATAATCATAATTTAGTATATTTTCTAAAAGTATACTTTAAAAAATATTCTTGGGGTTAAAGTTCTGTGCAATTTTATACTAATTTGAACTTATTTTAGGTATACTTTATCTGTTTGCTTAAAGTTATCATTATAATAATAATGCACTGACTGCATATTTCTAAAATGCATTATTTAGTATCCTTTAGAAACACTATGTTTTAGTATATTTTAAGTAAATTTTGAATGTATATGTGGTATATGTATGTATATGTACAAAGGTATTTATGGAGAAATAACGCAGACTTAAAATTACGAGAAAGCAGTATGTTCAGTTAAATTAAATATTATTGATGTATAAATTTGTAATGTACTCTTAACACAAATAAAACACAATCTTAATTCACTTATCAAGCGTGCATTTAGCACAAACACAGTCATGTGCTTAAATTGTATTAAGTACACTTGAAGTTGTTCCACTTTAGCACACAAAAGTACACTAAATACATTTAAAGTTGTACTTTATTACAATTAAATTACAACTAAAATATATTAAGTACAAAGTTATTTGTTTCAAAATAGCACTAATCAATCAAAGTAAACTAATCAATAGCACACTTTAACTTGTTTGACTCTGTGGACCCTGTACCGGGTCCAGAATTATCTTATTTTGACTTAATATGAAATATTCCTTTAATTTTTAATGGTCTGTCATGGACCCAGTACCAGATTTGAAATACTGTTTGAAAGCTTAGACTCTCTACTTTCTGCAGATATGCATCACTTTGAGATATGTTTCACTGTAAGAAAGTTAGTTACACTTAATTTACACCCCCATAATTTTTTATATCATTTAATATTCACATATTTCATATTTTTCAAGTATGACAAACATGGGCAAGTCTTATATCAAATGAACGCTCTCATTCTCAGGAATAAGGCTGCAGTGTTATTTTTGTCCTATTTTTATCACATATCCAACAATCGTCGAATGAATAATGATGTAAAAAATCGTCTTTTGTAAACATATGGGAAACTTGAGTGTGGACTGCTTCAGATAGCACAGATAGCCACAAATGATACACCATCTTTTCTCTTAGGTCCTACTCTAAAAAATGAGTCCATTCACAGCATTTTCTTTGGTTGTGTGCATGAATAATCCCTTGCTATTTATTATATGTGCAAAACAAAAAATTAATATTTAAATGAAAAATGTATTTTCGCACACTTCAGTAAAATAAGAATAACTTTTGAATGCGACATGCTAAAGAGTTCATTTTTTTTTGGTGTTTACTGTCTGCTGCTGGTAACAACCAGAACTGTCTGCAGTCTGCTAGAGCACTCAGAACCAGAGTTATACACTATCAGAGGCAGTATTTACAACATAAAAAAAGAAAATTTGGTGTTTTATCATATGAAAAACCACATAAATAACAATATTTGTCACAAACAGCAGCTTTTTATGTAACTTCAAAGTTTTTTTTTGCAAAATGATATAAAGATATTGCATTTATTCCACTGTATGTGGTTATGGGAGCATTTCAAATGTTTTTTGGCAGAAATTGTACTCCATAACAGATTATTTCTCCCATCAGTTGGAGTAAAATAACTTTTGCATTTATTATGAGAGAAAACTGTCTGCAGGTTTCGTTCCCACTCAGGGCCAGAGTTATACACTTTTAAATACAGACTTTAGAAAAAAAACATCAAAAACCGCCTATTTATTTTTGTGTTTATTAGAGGACTGACAACACATACAACCATTTTGAGCACTTTTAACAGTGTTTTATGTAATTTCAAAGGGTTTCCTGTAAAATGATACCAAACTTTTGTATGTGCACCTCTGCTTGTGGGTATGAGAAGCTTTTGAAATTGGGTAGACCAAATCCAGGCGAAAATCCCAAAAATAGCCTCAGAGTGTATACTGGTCATTAGTGTGACCACAAGTATACTGAAGTATATCAAAATTAAATATGTTTAGTATACTATTTTTTCACCAGGGAGAAAAATGTTGTCATATATTTGAAAAATTATTGGATTTTTGTTTTCTCCAGGGACTGATTACTTGCATGACCCAACCTTAAACATTTTTTGGCCAGGGGTGTAAATTTGACTGTAGTTGTTATTTTGTGTTTATGTGTAATACAATATAATAAATTGACTTAAAATAATAAATCTATAAAGGAAAAACTTATGTTTGTGGTTATTTTTGTTTGATTAGTTCACTGATAGCATACGAAAGATTTAGCTTCAAATTGAAAGTACAATTAAAAGGTATAAGTGTCAAGTATAAAAATGAATATGTACATAGGAACATTGTATTGTACTTAAAGCGATCTATACATACATACTTGGCATATATCTTTTAATTTTAAGCTAAATCTTTAGTATGCTCTTTTAACTTCATGTTTTGATTTAGTTTTATGTGTTGCTAATGTACACAGTTTCTGGGCCTCAGTGATACATATTCATGTCTATTCATACCAATCAAAGCTAGATAACAAAGTCATCTCATAAGAAGCACAAGAAGTCCTCAGAGATGTAACAGCACTGAAAAAAATGATTCATTGAATTTAATCAATTTTTTTAAGGTAAGTGATTGCAATCAATTTATTTAAGCTACATTTAAACAAAAGTTTTATATTTTATTTTACTTTACTAATTTCTTTTGTTTAAATGTAGCTTAAATAAATTGATTGCAACCACTTACCTTAAAAAATTTGATTAAATTCAATGAATCATTTTTTTTCAGTGTACAATACATCTGAGACTTAATAACATGTATAATAACACCCAATTACTGTATAGGCATTACAATAAACAAACCGCTTTAAAATAACACACAAACGATGAGACAAACGAGACGTAACAAACATAACAAACACAACTTGAACTCGCGTAAAAGTTCAGCCATCAAAACATCAACAATCTGTCAGGGAGAATGTTCACGCTATTATCTTTTTTTCTGAATAAAGAGCGTTTAAAATTTACGTCGACACGCATTTATTATCTCTTTACGTTTGTGAAATTATTATTTATGTCTTGAAGATAATAAAACATAACTTGGCAATTGTAAAAACATCCAGGATACTTGAGGTTTATTACAATGTGGCACAACCGTGCTGGTTTACCCGGTGATTGACAGTCACAATATTGTAAGTGACACAATCATGCCAATAAAGTTCTTTAAATTGAAAATTGACAGTCACAGCTGCCAACCACAGAAGGCGGTGCACCGGCGAAGTCGTTTATTATTGGACTGCGTGAGGTAGCCCCGCCCACAAGTTGGTTGAGAGAACAAGCGAAGTATGCGGAGGTCGCATATGCAGGATGCGTCATCAAGCATGGTTTATTTAAGTTAAATATGCATTACATTTGCATGTCATAAGTATATTACAACAATTTACGATTAACTAAGAATAATAGTCAACTTTATTATTGTTAATATTCTGAAACAAGACAGTCTTGATGACATCGTATGCAGCCTGCAAATGCGACCTTCGGAGGCTGCACCCGATTGAGAAACGGTCATGTTGTGACAGCTGGAAGTACTTGCGTGACTTTTATAAATTACGAGTTTCGTTGCAAAACAAGATAACCACCGTTTATTGTTCAGAAATCTCGTTTTTTGGTTGTGCATTCCAATTAATTTCAATGCAACTGCAGTTGGTTTGTTTTGATTTAAACCTTCATAACTTAAAAAATACAGCTAAGTAGCACCATAAAACAAAATAATAACATGATAACATAATAATAAACATGTTTTGTCAAAAATGTTAAAAATGGATTTATCTCGTTTTGCAACAAAACTCTTCAAATTGACTTAAATATTGTACTGTTTACATAATAATAAACAGATTTATTTATTTTATATTTATATTCAGAATACCCCATGTAATTTATGTGACCCTAAAGTCTCATAATCTATCATACTATTAGTTTAAGAGCAGCAAATCTTTTTTTTTTCCTTTTTTTTTTTTACAAAAATGTTACCTTAATCAATATTAAAGATATCAACAATATATTTTCATATTGTGTAGGGTGATTTTATGTAGAAAAAAATGCTGGTTTTTCACAGGCAGGGATGTATGAAATTTGCATAGCAATTAGTAAAACATGGATGAAAGATGGAAAAGGCTCCTGGTTTGAGTCAAGAGGCCTGTCTGGTTTGTTTTCTTTCTTTATTACACGGCTCTTAGGAATGCTTGATTCTGATTGGTCAGTTGAGACATTTGCAGGTTCGTTCTTTTCAAATAATAACAGCTCCAAAGTAATAACGCATAGCCGGTACTACTAGTATGATTTAAATCGCTCCGCGCCAATAAAGATCAATAAAGATTATTGTTTGGCGCCATCTTGTGACAAACACTGGACAACCACAATTAAGAATGGAACATTTTGACATTAATTTTAACATGTATGGAAAAAACAAAACATTTAAACAGTGGATAGAAGAACGAACAACAACAAGACACAGAGAGCTTACTGAGACTGAACTTGACAAAATAGAGCATGACAGCTACGAAGCCAACACACAAAAAAATACAGAATGGGCATTAAAACTTCTCAAAGACTGGCTAAAAGAGAAAAAATGGAGACAGACAAGTATGAAGCAGAGGATCTTAATAAGGTATTACGATCATTTTATGCATCTGTGCAAAGTTTCGCGGAAGGATAAAAATGTTAATTTAAAACAAATATGCCAATAAAATGTTTCAAATTCATATTCATGTCCGGTTTATTTCTTATGTGACAAGTAACCGTGTAATAAGCCATATCAGTGTGGGTTTACATGAGTGCATGTGTGTGACTGTCCTACCTGTGGTCAGATATGCTGGGATAGGCTCCAGTCCTCTTATAACACTACAGATGATACGCAGATTTAGAGAATGAATAAATTGATAATACACTTTACATTGTTAAATATGCATTGCAGAATAGTGTTTGGAGGAACAAAACTATCATTAGGCCAGAGCCATTCTCAAGTGGAGAGGAAACAGGTACATTTTTGCTGCAGCCAAATGTGTGCCAATGGACTATGAAAATAAATACACCACATTTTCCACACAACCTACTTAATAGTCAGCTCAAGTTTTATTTAGTTAAGGTCTAACTGACTGCACAAACAACAGCAAAAATACAGGTAAGAAAAAGTTTTTAGCTTCTTCATTTTTATCGTAGTAATATTTTAATAAGTTACATAAGTCATTGTTTTGTCTTTTTCTTATTTGCTTTTATCTTACATTGTTGTCTGAACCCTGTGTTTTATGTGTTTGATTTGAAGTTCATGTACTGTTACACATTGCAAACGAATCTAGATCATCTTACTTTTCTGTTGATTTTTATTATTGTGTTTTAAATTGACTATTTGAAAATGTTGATTACTCCCAAATAGCCAAATAAAATTCAAATAAGGAAAATAGCATTTTTGGGGACTTTGACTTGATGCAGTGTAAACTCTAACAGAAATTGTAGAGTATAACCAGATTTTGAGAAAAAGATGATACAGTTTTACTGAGAAATAAATTAAAAATACTGTACAAACTGTATATTTTATGCACTTTCCCTAACCAAACCCTTACACCTAACCCTCAGAAAACTTATTGTATTTTTAGATTTTTAAAAATATATAAATCTGGACAATTTATAAGCCTAATTAACCATGGGACTTCATTTTACTGTTGCTCCCTACAGTGACACAAGTCCCCATGAGTTGATGTGAATTCAGTAGAGATCTACCACATTTCTGTGCTTATACAGGTATTCAATACTCAGAATGACATCTAGCCTATATACGATACGATACCGATAGATTTTTTTTAATGCATTATTCCTTGTTATTATTATTTTGCAAAATCCTAGTGGAGACCATACAAGCTGCAATTCGGTTGTCATTGTGACCTTATTCAAAATAATCACACAGCACGAGTTCTGATGCGTTTCTCTGCTCCTTTTGATTGCCAGGATAAAATCTGCCCTGATTTAACAAACGACCAATGTGCAATAGTGGGAAAAATGTTTTTTAGTCATTTAGCAGACGCTTTAATCCTAATCTTACAAATGAGGTCATCAATATAAGCAATTAGAGCAACAGAATAACAGCAATACATAAGTGCACTAAAACTAGTCTCATCAAATCTAACACTGTAGATTTGATGTGACTAGTTTAGGTTTCACTGGTTTCGGTTTCAAATCCGTGTTCATAAATATAACTTCTTTTTTCCATGCGAACCCATATAAGTACAACACTGAGATTCGCAGAACCATTCGGTGAAGAAACTCTTTTTATAGTCAGCTTGAAGACTGCAAATACAATGATTTTAATTATCTGCACAAAGAACAACAATTATCCAGGTAAGAAGAAATGTTTAGTCAGGTCATATTTAGTGTACACTGTAAAACTGATATCAAATCAACATATATTTTATGTTACTTTAACTTAACAAATTGAGTTTAACAATTTCAATTTGTTTTATAAGTTATGTTAACTTATCACAAGTCAAAACTTAAAATAGTAGGATGAATTTGAAGTTGGATGAAGTTGTTTTAACTTCATGCTGCACAGTTACAGACTTTGTACATTTTTAATTTTAATTAATTTGAAAATACAGTTAATTTTAACTTTCTTGACCAGTGATGAGTTGTTATATATTGTATTTAAAAAAATAATTAGAAATAATTTAAGCTTAATTAACTTAATTTGACATTTTTTTAAGTTACAGCAACTCATGAAAATAATAATATGTTCAAGTTGATTAAAGGAATTTTGTTTACAACATTTTAATAAGTTACTTAAGTTAAAGTGATTGTTTTAACTTTTCTCTCTTTTCTCTTAAAAACAAATAATAGGAAATGTATGAGTTGGTCTTCATTGATCATCTACAAAGAGCACAGGAGATCTGAGCCGCTCATTCTCTGCTTACCCTGAAAAACTGCTGTACATTATGACTGAAAGTAATGATGCTGAAACTTTTATCTATGACACTGATTACGGTGATGAGGTGTGCCATAAAGAAGATATACTGAAGGTCGTATCCTATCTCGTACCAATTTTCTTCATGTTAGTGGTTGTACTAAGTTGCATCGGTAACATCCTGGTTCTTATCATCCTGCTGCTTTACGAGAACATGAAATCCCTCACCAACATCTTCATCCTCAATCTCGCTCTGTCAGATCTGCTCTTCACTTTTGGACTCCCATTTTGGGCCTCTTACTACATGTGGGGTTGGACATTTGGAGATTTTGGCTGCAAAGCGGTGAAGTTTTTGTTTTACGCTGGATTTTATAGCAGTGTGCTTTTTTTAACTCTTATGACCATTCAGCGTTACATGGCTGTTGTTCATCCTCTCTCTGATTGGGAGAGATGCAGAGGGTTTTCAGTCGCACCCTTCATCGTATGGATCTTAAGTGCTGGAGCTGCACTGCTTGGGTTGTATCGTAGCAAAGTTATACAAGAAGAAAACAACACATACTGTGAATATGACAGTATTTCAATGAAACTTCTCATTACTTATCTTCAAAATGTTTTTTTTGTCTGTGCATTTATAATCATGGGTTTTTGCTATGCAAGAATGCTTCAAACTATAACAAAGACGCGCACAAATAAGAGACACAAGACCATTCGGCTTATACTTTGCATTTCGTTAGTGTTTTTTATTGGTTGGGCTCCATATAACATTGTTATGTTTGTGAGATCTTTCACTGATCTTAATCTAATCACAGACTGTCCGATAAGCAAAAATATTGACTATGCATTTTATGTTTCCAGACTTTTAGCTTTCTCACACTGTTGCCTGAATCCTGTGTTTTACGTGTTTGTTGGTGTAAAGTTCAGGAATTATTTAAAAGTGATTCTGCAGAAAGTTTTCCAGCCAAAAAAAAACTTGGATTCAAGTTCAGGCAGAACAACAAAGAATCATTCAATGGGTTCAATGTATTAACACAAAACTCAAGCACTGTTACACATTGCGATGAATCTTCTGTGAGTTGTAAAATATACAACACTAATGAACATTCGGAGTAAACATCAGATATTTTCTGACTATGTTATTGTTGCATTTTATATTATTGTGATTTTGAGTATTTGAGTAAATGTTGAGCTTGCATAGCAGATTTTGGCCCAATAACAAGAATCCTTAAATCTACAATTAATAGTCAAAAAAAAGAAGTGACATTTTTGAGGACTTTGACTTCCCTGTGATCGACTTTACTTTCGGGTTGTGACGTATTTCTGAGTGAACAGAAGAGGAGCTTTTGAGTTGAACTATACTAGCCTGCAACCGACTAGTGATGGTTGTGCTGTGTTTGCCTTTTTATCACAAATAAAGTGGCTAATATGTAATATTTGTAAGATATGCAAACGTTTTAGCACCCATGTGGTGTGCTTGTTTATATTGTATAAAAATAAAATAAAAACAAAAATAAATAAATTGAAATCTATAATCCTCTCATATTTATTATAATAACTGCACTGTATAACATATTAAGGTTATGTGTAGAGTTTTTTACTATTATAAAAATGATGCATTAGTGGAACTAGAAGTGTCAGGACAAACCTCAAATGCACGTGATTGCCGAGAGTCTGGCCAATAAAAATAAAGTCTGTCATCATCAAAGCTTTCGGTTTGAGGGCAACTGCAGCGCCTGACCTATGTAGCTGTTCTCATTTTGGTCTCGTGCGACTTTGATGGCACATGTGATCGTGAGGTGGCTGCAATGCCGACAAACTGTCTACTCAACATGCATTGCATTCGTCAGGCGACTGTCGGTTCTTTCGGCTCCACATCAAGTCGAATGCACCTAATATCATGCGAGGGAAATAGTAGGCATGGCTTGTGTTTTCCTATCCCCTTCTGACATCACAAGGGGAGCCAAATTTCACTTACCTATTGAAACTAAAAAATGGTTTACCAAGTTACTATCTTTTTCACATTTTCGAGGTTGATAGACGCACTGGGGACCCAATTATAGCTTTTATACATGGTGAAAGTCAGATTTTCACTATATATCCCCTTTAACTTTATTTGTTAAGTAAAAATCACATAAAACATATTGATAACTTTACAGTAAAGGTGTGGATTTTAATTTAATGTGAAAAAGGAAGTGCACAGTTCCACAGCAACATAACCTTTTAACCAGAATGGTTTCCAGCACCTTGCTACTCAGAGGACATTCACGTTCAATTACTTTCATATCTGTAATTCTCACATGTTTTATTTAATAAACAATTTTTTTCATTGGCTAATATGCAAGATGCATTTTTAAAAGTTACCCATTGCCATATATGAACCATTGCTGACTGTATGGTTCCATAAAAAAACTTTAACATCCAAAGAACCTTTCTGCTTTGATTAAGGCCCAATCCCATTTCTCTGTCTTACCCCTTATCCTTACCCCTTAGTTTTGCACGTTCACGTGAGGGTAAGGGCCAATTGGGATAGCCCTTACTCTCACGTGAACTTGCAAAACTAAGGGGTAGGGGTAAGGGGTAAGACAGAGAAATGGAATTGGGCCTAAGACTCTTTAGAATAAAAAATGGTATAAACTGTCTGAAAAGTGATACAAAAGCTTTCACTGGGGCAGTGCCCTTCAAAACGGAATGTACAATTTGGGTAGCCAATCGGTTTGGTACAAATATTAACTTTTGGGGTACTAATATGCACTCTTTAGGTACAAATGTGTACTTTTTGAAAGGGTACTGCCCCAGTGACAGCCTATGCACCTTTTAGAGAGTGAATAGAAATGCTTCGTGAGGGAACCAAAATTGCTTCTTGACTGTAAATAATTTTTATGGAGTTTAATAATAGTCTATACTATACATCAGTGGCGGCCGGTGACTTTGTTTTTCGAGGGCGCTCGATGCGCTCGTTACAACATGTATGTAACCCATCATGTGTGTGGTTCCTTTCGTCATGTGTTCTGAGTGTCGAGTGATCCTATGTGCATCACGTGTCTTGTCAAAATAAGAGCCTGCTGCAGACTAGAGCTGCACGATTAATCGTTAAAAGATTGTGATCTCGATTCAACCCCCCAAACGATCTTAATTCAGCATTTCGACGATTCAGGTATTTAAATATATTCAAGTAGGAAAGACGCAGTCCCTTCAGTTCTCTCGACAACACGCAATCATAGCGCCCACGATGACGTCTTGACATCACCTTGAATTTAACTTCAAATTCAAGGACCTTTCAAGGACTTTCCAGGTCCAAAACCCTCAAAATCAAGGACTAAATGTGGGGATACATTTCAAGTGAGAGTAAGGTTACATCGTGTTACCTTTTAAGACACATTGTTACAGTTCCCTTTCGAGGGAACTCGTGCTGCGTCACTGCGGTGACACTTTAGGGACGCCTCCAAGGGAAGTGCGTCTGAATGTGAATATCAAATTCAACCAATGGTGAGGCTTAATGTCAAAGACAGGGTGACGCGAAAGCCAGGAAGTATATCGCTATCTGAAATATTGCCAAAGACGACGTTACAGGGACGCAGGAAGTATGGCAAGGGAGACGCTGCAGTACCTCTTATACGTAACCCGAGATGTTTTCATGTGTTTTCATCAAACACAACTATTTTTTTCCACAAAACATCGTGCATAAAATAGATTAGAGCACTTTCAATGATCTGTATGTATATTTTCAAAAACCAAGGGGCTTGAATTATTTAACTTTCAAGGATTTCAAGGACCCATGGGAACCCTGGATGTACAGTAAATGATGTAAAACCACAATGGGAATAAAAAACTTGTAAAGTGTAGGATAAATCGCTCGTGACCAACAGTTCATGTAAATCAAGCAGAGATTTTACAAATCGGATGACAAGACGAACATCACAAAGATACAGAAATGTTTTGCACGAAGCATATAGACTTGATAAAACATAGTAGCTGTGCATTATTGCTTTTTCTCACCAAAAACACCCACTTATACAGGAAAGAAGTGTCACACTGACAAAAAAAATAAAGTAAGCAACCACAGTTGTGACGTGTAAAGCAGGTAAATCTAAAAAGAGCAAAACCACACAAAGTGTCTGCAAAGGTTATACAGACAACAGAAATGAGAAAATGGGTGCCAAAAACGTGGAATAGGAAAATGAAACAAATCTAATTTGTAAGTGAACTACATAAGAGAAATATCCATTGCCAAATCAAGTTACAAACAAAAAGACTGTGACTCTCAGTATTAAATCATTTGTTATCTTGAGGAAATTGAGGGCAGTGAGATCACCGGGGGTCTTTCGTTCAGCAGAAAGCATTTTCACAATCTAAATTCTTAAAGATTGAAAACTTAAACGTTTTCATTTGCTCTCTGTTTGATTGTATTGCCGTATAGGAGAACAGAAAACTTTGTTGCATAAATTACATTACAAAAAATGCTAACGTATAACAGCTGTTCATATCGTAGAGATCACAAAGCCACTTGAGTTTCCTTTGTGCGTGTGAAACAAAAAGATGTAGATAATGAGGTTACAGGCGAATGATGCATGTCAGCTACTTTCTATCATAGACATCACTCACACAACAGCCCAGTAGCTAAAAGCTACATCATTTAAATATTACTTGATCTATGATCTACAGGTGTCTGGCCAATGCAGACTGGGATTTATGGGTACAATTTGGTTTCAGTATTCATCATCGTGGATTCAGTATAAATGCATAAACATTATGCAGATGGGAAATAATACAGGTAAGAAAAAACTGGTTAGATTTTTATAAATTGATTTGAAATTTAGATGCAAGTTTTTTTCAACTTTTCTCATTTAAAGTACACTGTAAAAAATACTTTGCAAATTTTTTGTTAAATCAACTCAGATTTACAAGTCATGTCATCAGAGATGAGTTGTCACAACTTAAAAAATATAGTTGAGAAAAGTCAACTTAATTTTTTAAGTTATAACAACTCACCTGTAGTTATAACAACTCATCTCTAGTCAAGATAAATAATAGTAAGTTGAAATGACTTGTAAATCCAAGTTGATTCAACAAAAAAAATTAAGGCAGCAAAGTATTTTTTACAGTGTAAATCAATTCAACCAACTTTTTTAAGTTTTGACTTGCATTAAGTTGACATAACTTTTAAAAACAATTAAAATGGTTTAACTTAATTTGTTAAGTTGACATAACATAAAATTATATGTTGATTTGACGTACATTTTTACAGTGACAACAAGAATTCTGGTAAGAACAAAATGTTTGATGTTTGTTCAAGTATTGATTCAAATATATACAAGTTAAAAGAATATTCCACTTTCATAAACATCTAGGATGACATGGGGTGAGTAAATTGTCTTTGTTCAGTTGAGAAGAAACTACATTTCTTGGGGAAAACATTCCAGGATTTCTCTCCATATAGACTTTAGTGGACCTTACAGTTTAAATGCAGCTTTAAAACGATCCCAACTGAGGCACAAAGGTCCCATCCAGTAAAATTTTTGTAATTTTCTCCATAAAAAAAAGAAGTATTTTAAAACACAACCTCTCGTATTGCACCAGCCATGTGAGGCGCCAGCGCGACCTTACGTATTACGTCTGTAAAACTACCGCTCCAGTGTTTACAAGTGTGGAGAGCATTTAGACGTTGTTGTATGTGTAATGAAACAAATTAATGTCTTTGTGTCAGAAAATGGACCGCAGGTGTGCCTTTTTATATATGTAACGCATGACACGCATCACACGGCTAGTGCAAAACGAGAAGTTGTGGTTTAAAAGCACATATTTTTTTATATTTTTTTGTGAAAATGTTTCGCTAGATAAGACGCTTATATCTCGGTTGGGATCGTTTAGAGCCCTTTGAAGCTGCATTGAAATTGTAAACTGTTGAGGTCCATTATGGAGAAAAATCCTGGAATGTTTTACTCAAAAAACGTAATTTCTTTTTGACAAAGAAAGACGCAAACATCTTTGATGACATTGGGGTAAATTATCGAGCTTTTTTATAAAATATATTCCTTTAACTGATTGATTGTCTTCTCTATTTTTCCTCTTTATGAATAGGCAGTGATTATATTAACGTCTTGAAGATGTCATCTACAAACAATACTGAGCTCAACCTAGAGAAATCTGAGCTCATCTGAGCGAGGTTGTTTGTGCAACATGGCTGATGAAAATCCAATGTATGACTATAACACTGATTATGAAGATGAGATGTGCAGTAAAGAAGAGGTGGTGAAGGTCGGATCAGTTCTTATACCGATCTTTTTTACGCTAGTGGTTGTGCTGAGCTGCTTCGGTAACATCTTGGTTCTCATAATCCTTGCGATCTATGAGAAATTAAGAAAGTCGGCTAACATCCTCATCTTCAATCTCGCTCTGTCAAACCTCCTCTTCACTTTTGGACTTCCATTTTGGGCCTCCTACTACATCCGAGGATGGACATTGGAAGATGTCGGCTGCAAAGCGGTGAAGTTTTTGTTCTACGCTGGATTTTATAGCAGTGTGTTTTTCTTAACTCTTATGACCATTCAGCGTTACATGGTTGTTGTTCATCCTCTCTCTGATTGGGAGAGATGCAGAGCGTTTTCAGTCGCATCCTTCATCGTATGGATCCTGAGTGGAGGAGCGGCCCTGCTCGGGTCACATCGTAGCAAAGTTATACAAGAACAAAACAACAAATACTGTGAATATGACAGCGTTCAAGTTAAACTTCTCATTATTTATCTACAAAATGCTTTTTTCTTCTGTGCATTTCTCATAATGGGTTCATGCTATTTAAGAACGCAACAAACGATGATAAAACCTCAGACCAAAACGAAACACAAGACCGTTCGACTAATATTTTGTATTTCGCTGGTGTTTTTTATTGGTTGGGCTCCGTATAACATTGTAATGTTTCTGAGATCTTTGACCGAACTTGGTTTATACCCATTCACAGACTGTAACGTAAGCATTAATCTTGACTATACATTTTATGCTTGCAGATTGTTAGCGTTTTCGCACTGTTGCCTGAACCCAGCTTTTTATATTTTTGGAGATGGAACATTTCAGAAACATTCAAGGGCAATTCTGAAAAGGATTTTTCATAAATAGATGAATAATGTGCTCAAATTCATGCAAGCCTTGAATAGAAAAATGAAAGGAATGAAATTTTGTGCCTCACTGGACTTTGGTGCTATACATTGAAATATATTTAAACATACACATTAGCTACTAAAATAAGTAATACATATACAACAAAATGTATATGTTACACAGTACCTTTATACTTTGGGTTAATATTCATATTTAGATCTATAAATATTATTCTTGATATGAGGATATGCAATTGTATTAATCGATAAGAATAGTCACAGTGTCATCAGTGTAGCAGCAGTAGGAAAATCTATCTGGATGTTTTTGTATGTCTATGTGTATACAGTTGAGAAAAGGATAGGGCCAAGCACCGACACCTGTGGGACCCCATAATTAGTTGATGTGACTTTGACACATCTCCCCTGCAATATGCACTAAAAGGATAAGCAATGGCAGAAATCAAACAAGCAATTGCAAACGATCATTACTGTAAAATAAACCACATCAACTGTAGATGGAATATGTGTGTGTGCAGGTGTACTTATTTTGACATCTTTTATGTGACAAAAAGTCTTTCCGCGTGGTCTTTGTGGACGGATGCATGACATCTTTGACCTACATATAAACAGGAAAACAGATGTAGTATATAATAATTTGCTTGTTAAGCAAAATTGTGTTCTTAGACGTGATCGGTCTGATGTTTCATTTAAGTTCAGAAATATCATTCAAAGATTTAAAGTGTGAAATAAATCTCCAAATGTTTGTTGTTTTTTAGCCACTGTACATTTCAACAAACAAACTTTAACAAGCTATGACATTGAACAAATTTAAAATGTACAATAAATAAAATTATTTTGAGTACCGCAAAACAGTGAAATTCCATTGACTGGCAACTACCCTAAAATGTGATACTGTACTTGGAAAGCCACAGCTGCTGTAATAGTGAAAGTGACACTTTCGTTTCATATTAACTGGTATGTGCGTAAAGAAAAGAGGAACGGCTGGGGTTTGAGGGCGGTAACCTTACATATTAATAATACAAATAACCCAAGCATCACCTAACTAGCGAATGACCTCTCTTTAAGATCAAACCTCCGATTTCCACAGACAACATCTGGTTGTGTTCAGCTGCATCAGCGGTTAAGAAACTTGGCCAACATCCAAAACTTGCCCATACAACATTAGGGTCCCATATTAGGGTTTAGCCTCTGATTTTTTATATTCATGAAATATTTAGCACTCTTGTAATGTCAATACGCATGTTAATGATATAACTTATATAGGGTCAGGCAATCGTATATCTTTCCAAACACAATTTTTATTGCTTTTATCATCTGTACATGCAATATAGATTCATTTGAAAGACTTCATTTTGTTTGCAGTGATCCTCAGTGCTGTTGACTTTTCAGTTCCTAATGTCTTATATGTTGTGCTTGTTCTAAACCCTCACCTGATTTACCAACACATATTTGAATTTTGTGTTACTATCAATAAACTATTCTGCATGGTGTCTCATTACAATCTTTACTGTACATACAGCATTGACTACAACAAACATTTACTGAGATGGTCTCATGCTGTTTACAAGATCAATAGGTTACTTGGTATTTATAACCCCTACGATATCTCTTTAAATCTTCATGCCTCCTAAGATGGATTCACATGACGCAGCAGCATTGACAGGGCTATACAGACAGCATTTGAACGGTGGATTTTCCAAAACAGAAACAAATTAGCCCTTAAACTGATAAACGCAACTGAATCCTTAAAAGTTTATCTGGTAAGGCAAAGAAATAAGATACAGGTAGCAGCATTTTCAATTTAAAGACATTTTACTATAGTTTTTTATTATTTATTATAAATAGAAAGATTTCATTATTCGTATTGATTGTATTAGCTTACGTGGATTCAGATAAAGTGGACATGATGCACTGATGATGTCACAAGGTCCTCTGAGATGGGTAACTGTGATTTACTGTATGTTGAATAAACAACACATCTAGCAAAAAGTGAATCTCATGAAAACCAGGTCAATATCACATCACCCCTAAACATAAGAAATTAAGTTAAAAAAAATTAAGCCTGCATAACAGACATGAAATTTGTTTTGCATTTCCATGACAATTTGATTTACTCGTCAAATTCTCATTATTGTAACACATCAGAATGGTTTACTTTCGAGTTTCAATAACAAGTTAGCATTATTTTAATGGTTAATACATAAACACTTTTAAATAATATAAACAATTTAAATTTATTTTTTGCATCACAGTGCTCTAGCATTACCATAAGAAGAATCAGATTGTCAGGAAAATGTCGTCACAAATACTGCAGGCCTTAATTTTTGTATGCAAAATATCATTTCGGATTTTGTTTTCTTTTGGGGTGAAATATGACCAGGATATGATCTAGAAAGCCTTCATGAGAGTCACGCAACCTTATAAAGCCTTTGACCAGATTGCAAAGGAAGTGAGAGGTCTTTGCAGCCGAAGCAAAAACCTCGATCTGTTCGAGCTTTACAAATAGGAAAGAAAATATTTTCTCTTCATTGTTTAACAATAATTACAAAACTAAGCAGAAGTCAGCCACTTAATCTCTGGCAAAATGAGAGGAAAACTAGAAGATTTTGCTCTCCATAAATCTATGTACATACAACCAAGCATTATTCTCCTGCCACGTTCATTACGCTTCACACTTCACAGGAGTCTTCAAGTATTAGATGAGGGACTTCAGTCAGCACAACAGCGGTCCTCTCTTTGACAGTATTGGTTTAATCCACGTCTGGATTTAGGGGAAAAAGCCGTTTAGAAACAGCAGAGGTCCGGACATCGGTCCCGGCTGTGAGGAGATGTTCACAGGGTTGACTTCTCTTTGTAGTGTTAAGTGTCTGCATATCGGATGCAGGGAAGTATTGTGAAGGGAATCTCTCTGACATTTCCTAACTTTCTCTTTCCTGTGTTGCGATTTGCACTCCCAGCATTATAAAATGTTGACATCTGCAAAAGAAGTAGAAATCACAAAGTGCAAACAGTGTGTAAAAATAAGTTTAAACTTTGTGACACATTTTTAAGGAACAGTGCTTCCGATGATGTCACTGACCACATCGTACATCCGTTTTCACTATTAATCAAACCTAACACAATATTAAATGTCAACACACCTACAGATCAGATCTACCACATCAGAATCATCCAGGTATAAACAATGTATCTGTACTGTGGAGAACTGTAACTATACCTCTCATAAGATTTTTGATATTTCAACCCCATCTTAATGCACTAACTGTAACTATAAGTAATCTAGTCACTATGTAACCTCGATGTCTTTGCAAAGCATAGCTCGGTTTGTATGGCACTGATACTGCTGCTGGGCTGATTAATAAACATGTTAGCGCCCCCTTGTGTCAGTTCCATAACATACCAACCAACTTTTTGCCTCTACATTTCTATTTGATACACAACATTGCAGTTTAATTTACATTAGTTGAGAGACTTAAATTTTCAAAAAAAAAAAATTCCAAACCCGATAGCTCAACTTATAAATAATTATTATACTAATTATTATATTTGGTAAGGAGACAATTCTAAAAACAGACTGACTGATTATGAATTAGATCAACAGCTGCTTTTTTGTTTATTTTTTCAACCAATAAGTGTTACACTGCAAAAAATGACTTTCTTACTTAATATTTCGGTCTTGTTTTGAGTAAAAATATCTAAAATTATTAAACTAAGATGCTTTTTCTTGATGAGCAAAACGACCCAGGAAAATAAGTCTAGTTTTTAGACAAAAAATATACAATTTAAGTGATTTTGTGCATAATACAAGTAAAAAAAATCTGCCAATGGGTAAGCAAATTTTTCTTGAATTTAATGTTTAAGAAAAATGTTCAAAGATTTTTTGCTTACCCCATTGGCAGATTTTGGCTTGTTTCATGCACAAAATCACTTAAATTTGATATTTTTGGTCCAAAAAATAGACTTATTTTCTTCGGTCGCTTTGCTCATCAAGAAAAAGCATCTTAATTTAAATATTTTTAGATATTTTTACTGAAAACAAGACAAAAATACTAAGAACTTTTTTTCTTGAAAATAATTTTTTGCAGTGTATGGATAATAGCTTTTACCCTGCAAAAAATTATTTTCTTACTTAGTATTTTTGTCTTGTTTTCAGTAGAAATATCAAAAAATCTTAAATCAATATGTATTTTCTTGATGAGCAAAATGACCTAAGAAAATAAGTCTAGTTTTAGACAAAAAAATATAAAATTTAAGTGAATCTGTGCTTTAAACAAGCAAAATTATCTAACAATGGGGTGAGAAAATTTTGCTTAAATTAAGTGTTATAAAAAATATTTTTTGATTTTTTTTTCTCCCCCTTTTGGCAGATATTTTTGCTTGTTTAAAGCACAAATTCACTTAAATTGCATACTTTTTGGTCTATAAACTAGACTAATTTTCTTAGGGCATTTTGCTCATCAAGAAAAAGCATCTTAATTTAAGAACTTTTAGATATTTGTACTGAAAACAAGACCAAAATACTAAGTAAGAAAGTAATTTTTTGCATTTGGCAGACAATTTTTATCCTAAGTGACTTACAGTGCAATGCATTACAAGATATACATTTTTTATCAGCATGTGTGCTCTCTGGGTTCGAACCCATGCCTTTTTGCATTGTGGATGTGATGCTTTACCACTGAGCTATGTTTATATAATTCATAATCGTATGCATTTGACAGAGGTTTTTATTCAAAGCAACAGTGCATTCGGGATACATTTAGTTCAGGTCTACAGGTCAAGCCGAGGGTCTGATGGACTCACCTTCTCTCTACTGCGCAGGGTTCTCCTCCAGCTCGCTCACAATGTGTGCACCACCGTTCTCTCTGAAGGCCAAGATGGGAACCTTCCTTTCCTCATCGTTTCCCATCTCCTCCCCGTCTCCATCCTGACGGGACAATTTGTTCACTAGGGGAACCTCTATGACCTGCTCAAAGTCCTCTTTCTCTGTGACAATGCCATTTTCTCTAAGCTGGGCGGTCATGATTGTACTGTGAAGAGGAAACATTTAATCAAATGTAATTGAAGCATGTCTGATCAGAAAGTGCTATGGATAATGGATATAGTCTCACATTTTTTTTAAATATTCACCATGCTTTCTAATTGGTAACGAGCAAAAAAACAGGTCACAATGAGAAATGGTAAAAGTCCCCATCACCAGCAGAGGGCAGTGGAGCTACAGATCCTCAACATATTAGTAAGAAAGACGTTTTCTACATCAAGTTTAACTTTGCAATAGTTTTAAAGCAACAGGAACAGAAATGATGCTGGAGAATAGACCAAACATCATAGAGGTGGTGAGGGGCGATGTTGTGACCCTGTTCAAACCAAAGCTCCATCTCAGGGCATGAACAGCACTGACATTTTCATGTTTAAAATAATGACGCATTAGATTTACCTGTTACCAGAAGTGGGCAGTATAGGTGTAATGAAGCTGGGACCCGTGTGTCCATTACTTTCACTGCGTTCTGTCTCAGGAGCCGGAGGGCTCGACACACTCACTGAAGGACTCGCTAAGAAAGAGAGAGCAAATGAATGCTGCTTACACTGCAAAAAATAACTTCCTTAGTATTTTTGTCTTGTTTTCAATATCTAAAAATTCTTAAATTAAGATGCTTCTTCCTGATGAGCAAAATTACCTTAGAAAATAAGTCTAGTTTTTAGACAAAAAAAATGTACAATTTATTGAATTTCTGCTAATGGGGTGAGGAAAAAATCTTGAATATTGAGGAAGAAATCTTTATCTAAGAAAAAATGTCTCACCCCATTAGCAGATATTTTTGTTTGTTTTAGGCACACATTTACTTAAATTGTACATGTTTTGTCATGAAACTTCTTTCCTAGGTCATTTTGCTCATCAAGAAATTGCGTCTCGATCCAAGAATGTCCAGACACTTCCACTGAAAACAAGACAAAAATACTAAGTAAAAGGTCATTTTTTGGCAGTGAAAGACTGCACACTGCAAACAATTATTTCCGAGAAAAAAAATCTTAGTATTTTTGTCTTGTTGTCAGTAAAAATATCTAAAAATTCCTAAATCAAGATGCTTTTTCTTGATGAGCAAAACGACCCAAAAAAATAAGACTAGTTTTTAGACCAAAAATATCAATTTTAAGTGATTTTGTGCACAAAACAAGCAAAAAAAAATCTGCCAATGGGGTAAGCAAAACATCCTGAAAATCTTTCCTAAACACTAAATTCAAGAAAAATGCAAGAAAAATTTGCTTACCCCATTGGCAGATTTTTTTGCTTGTTTTATCCACAAATCACTTAAATTGGATATTATTTTTGTCTAAAAACTAGACTTATTTTCTTAGGTCATTTTGCTCATCAAGAAAATTTTGATTTAAGAATTTTTAGATATTTGTACTGAAAACAATACAAAAAAACTAAGTAAGAAAGTCATTTTTCGCAGTGTAAAGACAGAATTGCACTGCAAAAATGACTTTAAGTAGTATTTTTTATGTGTCTTTAGACAAAAAACCATAACATTTTGGTTAATTAAACTTTTATAAATAATATAAACAATTTAAGTGCAAAAAACAAGAAAAAAATGTCTTACAGCATTGGCAGATTTTTAGCTTATCTATAACACAAAATTCACTTAATTTGTATATTTTTAGTCTAAAAACTAGACTTATTTTCTTAGGTCATTTTGCTCATCAAGAAAATAAATACTGATTTAAAAATTCTTAGTATTTTTCTCTTGTTTTCAGTACAAACATCTAAGTAAAAAAAGTCATTTTTTGCAGTGTAAAGACAGAATTTCACTGCAAAAAATGACTTTAAGTAGTATTTTTTATGCGTTTTTAGACAAAAAAACATCAAATTTAAGTGAATTAAACGTTTATAAATATTAAATTAAATATATATAAATAATATAAAAAATTTAAGTGCAAAAAAAAACAAGAAAAAAATGTCTTACACCTTTGGCAGATTTTTTTGCTTGTCTATAGCACAAATTCACTTAATTTGTATATTTTTGGTTTAAAAACTATACTTATTTTCTTAGGTAATTTGCTCATCAAGAAAATAAATACTGATTTTAGAAATCTAAGATATTTGTACTGAAAACAAGAGAAAAATACTAAGTAAGAAGGTAATTTTTTGCAAATAAATGGCGAACTCACTTGAATCTTGTGCTCCCTGTTGGCTGACATCACCATTTTTCTGAGGAGTGGTTTTCTTCAAGACAAAAAAAGTGTTTGTGAGACAGACAGGCATCTCTATTAAGAGACAATTACAGTCGGGTATCTAATCTCACCTGATCAGAACGCCGTGTACGTTTCATAATTTCCTCAAGGCGCTGTGACACACAGCACACAATCAGAAAACAAATTAATATGCTTTCTCGAAATGAATCTGTAATTACAATACTTGCTAAATGAAATTAAATGATGTGATCTACCTTCTTCCTCTCCAGTCTCTCTGCCTCTTCTTTCTGGAAGTGCTTCTCTCTCTCCAGGCGCAAGCGCTCTGCTTCCTCTCTCTGCCGGGACTCCTCTTCCTCTTTCTAAACATCAATAACACAGATTTTGTAGATACTTAAACAGAAACTTAATGCGTCAAAACATGTAGTAAGTAGGCAAAATGCACCAAATTTCAAATTGCAGATTAATTGTAATGTTTAGTTAACAACAAAATGAAATGAGATTAATCTAGATGAATTATTATAATGAATAACATGCAGACTAATTAAATGCATTATTCATTGTCTGTGCTGTGTTTGAATTTTTGGTCCGGATGCATATGCAGATGGGCGTCTCTGGCTGTTGCGTTACATCTTGGTGGGTGTTCATTAAGAAATGTCACATTTAAAGTAATTCAATGACAACAAAACAACAGCACATACTCTGTGATCACAAAATGTGTGTAATTAAAAGCACAATGTGTCATTTTCGCCACTAGAGGTCGCTAAACAACAACAGCCATATTTTGATATTTAAATGCAAAAATCTTATTATGCCTTTAATGTGTGTTTGTATACCTGTTTCTGCAGTCGCTCAGCTTCCTCTTTCTCTCTCTGAGCTTTCTCCTCTTCTTCGCGCTTCTTTTCCTCCTCCTGCCTCCTCTTCTCTTCTTCCTGCCGTTGTGCCTCCTCCTCTCTCTTTACTCGCTCCTCTTCCTCTCTCTTCGCTCGCTCCTCTGCCTTCCTACGGGCCATTTCCTCCCTGCTGCGCCTGGAAATCAGTTTAACTTAATTCAAACATGTGACCTTTGCACTGCTAATGCATTTCTCTACTAACTGAAATCACTAACCGGAAATCATGAACTATGACTTAAGACATCACTAAGCACTTATAAAAATATCCTGCGCACCTTTCAGCCTCCTCTTGTTGTCTCTTCTCCTCTTCTTCTCTTTCTCGCTGCTCTCTGGCCTGTCGTCGTTTCTCAGCCAGCAGACGAGACGCTTCCTCTGGGTCTGTTGTGCCTGCCGAAGGTCGTGCTGATGGGGGGCTTCCAGCACCTTCTACAAAGAGTTATAAAAGGAAATATAATGTTGGTTTAATGAAGTTGAAATATTAAGAGAATGTGTTGGTTAACATATGCTTGAGCTGTATTACTGACCTGCGGACGGTTCAGTTTTAGGAGGGTCAGTGTCCTCTTTTTTGCCTCCCTCTCCTTCTGGGGTAACTCTCGGGCTCTCCGGTGCCACTCGGTTGGGTCTAATGTTGCCTGGTGATAAGGAGGGGTTACTAGCAGACAGAGGAATTGATGCTGGTGGAGGTGGAGACCGAGATTTTTTAGGGTTAGGGGACTTCTGAGATGGTTTAGCAGTGGAGCTCCTGAAAATAAAAACAAGAGGTCAGTGAGCAGTAGTTATAAAACCTGTATGATAAGACAAAAATGATTTATAGCAGAATCTTTAAACTATTGTTTCCACCATACAATTCACAGTATATTGGTATCCACACCTGTCAAGCAATACTCTCAAGCTAAGATGTTCATTAATGACTTATACTACAGTCTGTCCATCACACAAGGATATCATATGGCTTCAAAAGACTTTTGATGCTATTGTTTTTGGTGTGTCATCCTCTTTTGTTTTTTATGGAAGAAGCAGTCAGATGGGTTAGAGCAAAATGAGTGTGATTAAATGACAATTTTCAGTTTTGGGCGTACTGTTCTTTTAAATACAACACATTAAGTGTGTTTACATGCACAGAATAAGTGGATAACTATCAAAAATCTGCTTATTATAGAAAATCAAATTAACATGCAAATCAATTAACTGGCTATGCAGCGTTTACATGGGATTTGGAGATTTGTCAGGTAGTGACGTCACTGCCTATAGTACATATAGGGGCGGTTTCCCGGACAGGTTTTAGCCCAAACCAGGACTAGGCCTTAGTTTAATTAGGAAATATAACTAGTTTTAACAAACATGCCTTAGTTAGAACATTACTTGTGTGCATTTTGAGGAAAAACAAAGGGAACTGATGTATTTTAAGATATGTCAGTGCATGTCGTTTTCAGTTTGGACAAATATTTTAGTCTAGGACTAGTCTTATCCCTAAATATGTCCTAAGCTGTATCTCTTCTCGTGTCTGCAGAATCTGTAAATGTAACATGAGCTTTTATTTTTGCAGTTTTTCTGGCAACTGCTTTAGTCAAGCGGAGACTTTTATGCGTTACTTTGCTCTTACTTTATCTTTCACATGCGGAGACATGCGCATATGAAAAGAAACTACCATTTACATGCCACACGAATTCAGGGTAATGATCAAAAAACTACTTGTGCTGATTGTTTTTGCTAAGCTGTTTATGGGCTTTCACAGACAAAAGAAAACCATTTTACGCGTTTAAACATGACCCCATGTTATCAGTTTATTAAGCATAATCAGCGTAAGACGATGAATAGTATTCAAAATAATGACCCTTTAAAACTTTGTTTTTGTTTCTAATGTCTAATTAAATGGTTTTCATTAGTTTAATGTGTACATCTATCTATGTATAGAGGATATGAAGAGTTAGGTTCCAAAACGCGATAAACGGAATAAAAAAAAGTTAACACCAAAATCAGAATGTATTGGGTCACAATTAAAAGCAAATTCTTAATTTTACGCAACATCCGATATCCGCCATGTTATTCTGTCATCTTTTCTCCATTTTTTCCTAACCACGACAAACGACAGTCCTCCTTCACGGTATTCCGCTCAACAAATCACAGCGCACCATTCCACGCATTGTAAACAATAACAGCGGCGCTTTGAAAACACACAGTATCCTAATTTTTCTCATCTACTTTGTCCTTCGTGATCAACAAAAACGAAATGGTAATTTTGATGGCATTGCTAAACCTGTGGTGGTTTTCTGTGACGGGGAAGAAACATAAACCATCAAAATCTAAAAATTTTCGGGAGAGGCTCTCGGGCGAAGGAAAATGCCGGCTGTTGCTTGTTCTCACACGACAGCATCAAGCTTCTGTCATGCTAACACATTCACCTCAGGGGATCTTATGAAAAACTTTACATTATTTTACTCAAAGTTAACGAAAATCAAGCAGGACCAAAACATTTTACAGCTGATCCCTGTCAAAAAACTTCAGCGACGACTTCTTAAAGGTCTCGTACACACTGCAAACTTTCGGGAGTGACAACCGCATTTAAATGCGGTAGTGAATCCCCTAAATATTTGTTTCATTTCTGTATGGAACAAGACTCACTCCCGAAAATGTGATGATTGACACAGAAATAACCATAGCAACGTTTTGCCGTCTCATGTGCTTATCACTCACAGCTTTGACCAAAATAATCTAACAGCATTGTGTTTTGCAATAAACCTTCGTCTTGACGTTGTGTATTTTAAGCTTCTTTTGTGAGGCTGCTTCACAGCGCGCGTCTTGCAGTGTTGCCAGGTCCACGGCTTTTTTTGTACGTAAATACCGTTTTGGCGCTTAACCGTTTATGGCTTTTGGCTCATGAAGGGATCAAGTTTTTGGTGTTAATAAAGTGTGAAGGTGCCGTTCCCAATATTTTGATCTTTGAAGTAAAGCATTTAGATTTATTTCGGTTTATTATTGGATTTGTCTTGTTCTTTCTTGCAAGATCAGGCAACACTAGTCAGCAAACCTTGTGCCTCTGTAATTTTCTGAACCGCACATGCAGAAGACTTTTTTCCCCTTCTAGGAATTTATTTTTTCAGAAGAGAGATCTGTCATGTTTATGATCCACGTTTAAACACGTGATTAACTACTAGTTGTTCAGTTCGGTTGTGTACACATTAAGCAGAGTTTCTGTAAATGCGGTTGTAACTACCTGCCTTTTGCGGGAGTTCATTCGTTTGTAGAATGCGGTTGCGAGTCCCGTAAATTACTGAAGTGTGTGTGCACAGAACAGGATTAAGCATTAAAAGGTGAAGTGACAACCGAATTAATATGCAGTGTGTACGGGGTCCGTGTACGTTTTGATAGTTTGTTTTTTCGTTTAAACCAAAAAACGAAATAACGAGAAACCACATGTTTTTCGTTTGTTGTTTCAAACAAAAAAAACAAGAACCGGTAAAAGAGAGCCGTTCTTCCGTTTTTTGTTTCTGAATCCAAAAACGAAAAACGACTAAACCAAATTCAAATAACAGTCCGATTTTGGTTTTTGGAGGTTCCTTTTTTCATTTCTCCGTTTGAAGATCTACATTAAAAGAAAGACAGGTTGGTCACGTGACCCGGAAGTTATATCAAATACAGCCTATCAAAATAATAGCCAAGGTTTTAATTAGAACGGTCATAATTCAGCACTAACGTTACACCAGAGTAACGTTAGAAGAAAAAAAATCAATAAATAAATAGGCTTATATAAACCTGGACCGAAAGAAATATGTTAGCAACAGTTTATTTAATATCGTGCCTATCCACGTACACATCGTCACGTTTAATGAGCGCATTGTTTGGTTCAATACAGTACTAAGAACTTATTGTGTGTGCAGAGTTGTTACTGTTAGCGCTATATTATGTAATTAAATTAATATTTAATGTTGTTTCCACCGTATGGACCAAACTGTTACCTCTTTCTACCAGCAGGTGGCAGTATTTAAACGACTGACTGTATTGTGCCTTTGGCAACTGTTTTAAATCAAGATTACTGATACAGATGTATTAATTGATGTTCATTTCATTTTTTTATATTATTTGCAACCTAGTTATCATCACCGTCTGCATGCCCTTCTGTTTTAACCTGATTCACTGCTATCATCTCCATGCTGGTATGTGGAAATCAGAAATGTCCCAATGTAGGCCATCCAGTCAAAACAACGACCCACCAGCGTGCCACACACTGTGTGAATCCCCCTTCTCCACACACACTCCAGTGTGCACAACACACAACACTCCCATTGCGCCACGCAAGTGAAGACAAGCCACAAAGGTCCCAAACATTTATTCAACATAATAGCACATGCTTTCAAAGACATTGCATGTGCAATACATGGCCGCAGAACATCCACCGTGAAGTCCCAAGGCTTATAATTCTGTTTAGTATAATTGCTTCTATATACAGTTCATGGAGATCTCTGCTAATGAGTTTATGATTTGAATCATGTGTGTTAAATAAGGGAGACATACAAAATGTGCAGAGCAGTGGGATCCAGGAATAACATTGAGAACCACTGGTCTACAGGACCAGAGAAGACAGCAAACCATGCAGAAGAGGTTGGTGATGATACACCCCCGTTTTCAACTTCACATCATTGTCTATACAACACCCCCCCCCCCCCCCCCCATATTCTCACCCCTCCTACTCTACTCAGGGAAATTAAAACTGCTCAGAAGATCATTGGTACCATCTCCCGAGCATCAGTGATGTTGTGGGGTGCGGTGCCTTACAAAAATCAACTATATGTTTATTTTTTTTTGGTGTATTGATTACTATAATCAAAACCATGAGTTTACTACACTAACTATGATTTAACTGTTTTTTTACTACTTTTTTTCACTACTGTTTTACTTCTAGTAAAACCATGGTTAATTTTACGCAGACCCCAAAGGATACTAAAGGACAGTACCTGCCCAACAACCTGTTCACCCTGCTGCCTTCTGGAAACAATAGAAGTTTCTGCTGCCAGACTATAGAGCAGCCCCCACCCCCCAGTGTAATCGGACTGGTAAACTCTAGTTCATCCTTAGCACTCCCCCACTGATTATAATTTATTTCTGTTTATTATAATTGATTCTATATTATGTATATTGTCTGCTATAGCAAAAGCAAGTTACAAACTCAATTAATACTTTATATTATATAACATGTTACATTGTGACAAAATAAATCTACCCACCTACTTTAAAGAAGAATAAAGTGAATGTTTTGGAAATGCCAAGTCAAAAGTTCTGACCTTAAAATTATTGAAATGTTGGGGAAGGATGAGGAAGCAAACAGCTCATGTGAGGAAACCCACCAATATTGGTGCTAAAGCTGTTCTGTACAGAGCAATGGGCAAATATTCATCCAAGCCAATAAGCAGGATTGCTCAAAAGTTACTGGAAACGTTTTGTTGCAATTATTGCTGCTTTACTCAGCATGGACAGCTTGTTTTTAGTAATGCAATTATGTTTTTGGACTTTCTTTTTAGGACCTTGTAAAATGTTCTAACTTTAGGGCTTAACTGTAAATGTTCTGCAACCATAGATTGCACATGCAATGTCCCTGAAAGCATGTCTGTGCCATATATGTTGAACAAATGTTTAAAACCTGTATGGATTATCTACACTTGCGTGACACAATGGGAGTGTTGCATGTTATACACACTGGAATGTGCACAGAAAAGAAAGACTCACACAGTACACAGCACACTGGCAAATCATTGCCCCGACCAAATGGCCCACATTAGGACACCTCCGATGTTAGCTGGAGACCACCAGCCAAACCAGCAACATACCAGCATGGGAATTATGCTGGTCTATGCAGTTTTTTTTTCAGCAGGGAGATGATAGTGTTAGAATCAGGCTAAAACAGAAGGGCATGCAGACGATGACGACAACCAGGCTGCAAACAACACAAAAAAATGAAATGAACATCAACAAATACATCTGCACCAGCAAACCTGATTCAAAACAGCTACCAAAGGCACAACACAGTCAGTCGTCCAAACACTGCCACCTGCTGGTAGAAAGGGGCAACAGCCCGGTCCACACAGTGGAAACAACACCAAATATCAATCTAACTACATAATACAGCGCCAACAGCAACAACTCTGCACACACAACAAGTTCTTAGTACTGTATTGAACCAAACAATGCGCTCGTTGGGCGTGACGATGTGTACGTGGATGGGCACGATATTAAATCACTGTAATGGACTGTTGCTAACATGTTTCTTTCGGTCCAGGTTTGTGTGGGCCTATTTATTTGTTGATTTTTTTTCTTCTGACGTTGCTCTGGTGTAACGTTATTGCTGCATTATGACCGTTCTAATTAAAACCTTGGCTATTATTTTGATATGCTGTATTTAATATAACTTCCGGGTCACGTGACCAACCTGTCTTTCTTTTAATGTAGATCTTCAAACGGAGAAATGAAAAAAGGAATTTCCAAAAACCAAAATCGGACTGTTATTTGAATTTGGTTTAGTCATTTTTCGTTTTTGGATTCAGAAACCAAAAGCGGAAGAACGGCTCTCTTTTTGCCGGTTTTTGTTTTTTTGTTTGAAGCGACAAACGAAAAACATGTGGTTTCTCGTTGTTTCGTTTTTTGGTTTAAACGAAAAAACAAACTATCAAAACGTACACGGACCGTACGGGACCAAAGATGACAGCAGCAATGACAGTGTTCTTAATATGACAAAGTAAGTGTTTTGATTAATGCCATTAATGGTTTTTTTTTATCAGTGTATACCACTAGTCAACTAAATAAATAACATGGCAAAGATGAATGCACAAATTTATATATTGATTAAAAAGATTTATAGCATTTGGAAAAAACCCGTCATGGATTTATTGCATGCGGAAAAAATAATCAGTTTTTATAATAAATCTAATAACTCTCAAATTATAGATTTGATTTTGTAACATTATTATAACCTAAAGATGCTAAGCGAAAGTTAGTAACAGAAAATAGTGGTTTTCATCTTGTCACTTTCTTGGTAAACACAAAACACGTTTTTCCCAAAATTATTCAGAATGGATTTATTGCATTTTGGAACCAAACTCTTCATCTGTACCTGTTTGGAGATGGATTGGTGACTCTTCTGCACTGTCCAGCGGGTGAAGGAGCTCTTTTAGGCGTGAACAGGCTCAGAGTGGAAGTGGGATATGACAAATTACTCCATGACTTTCTGACATAGTCCTTATCCTTCCGGTCAATCTGCATATAGACAGAAAATACCATCATGAGTGACAAATATTTATTAACTATTAAAATAGTTTTTTCAGTACATTTCTCCAAAGGTGCTGCAAACAGAAAACTACTGCTATAATATAATGCCAAAATCCACAATGATAGATATATCACTGTAAAGCCCAAGACTTCTCTCATACTGTATCAGACAGCAAAACAAACCAACAAACACAGTGAACATCACACAAACATACAAGATACAGGCAAACATTCACAAAAACACAGATTCTTCACTTTTGCTTACCGGGATATTATGAGTGGTCTTTCTGCGATTGCAGGTGTCTGAAGCGAGGTTTGCTCTAATTGGTTTCTCGAAATTAAGGCTTGCTCTCATTGGTCGCTCTGCGCTGCGTGATTGGAGGGACTTAAAGGACGTTGAGCTCATTGGGTGACAGGAGGCTGAGCGAGGACAAATGGGGGTCACTGTACACCAGTCAAGTTTAACCAACCAATCAGAAAGTATTGATAAATAAAAATGATACAATATGAAAAAAGGAGTGATAAGGTAGATGGGAGGCATGGAAAAGAGAGTGGTTAGGAAAGGGTGAATGAGAAACAGAAAAAATTGGAAAGAGAAAAGAAAGAATGTGTGTATTAGTGTCTACAAAGAACTAGAAAGAAATTAGGCAACATTGAACATCACTGACGTGAGAAGATGCTTATGAAAGTAATGATTAAAATGTCAAACTACCGCATTACTCATACTATCCCTGTATTGTATGCATAAATTGTATTGTATGCACACAGTTTCTGCATGAATTGTATATAGGGATGCACCGATAGGATTTTTTGGGCCGATACCGATTTAAACAGCCAACTTCTGGTCGATACCGATGCCGATATTAAACACTTGTATACCATATTATACATATTATATATTAGCTACTTTATTTCTGCATCAAATAATTTTTACTGAACATGGATTGGATCTAATTAACATTCAACTGACCAACATAATAAGAGAGGCACAAATTAAGCTAAAACAAATATAATAAGACAGCATGACAACCTTCAAAGGTGGTTTTTGCTATTCAGCATTTATTTTATTAACAACATTAACACATTTTTTACATATAATGGATTTCTTTATGCAGTTAATTAATAAACAATCGGTATCGGCCTTTCTCGTGCTATTGCCGATATGGTTTCAAAATTATCAAATATCGGCCGATAAATATCAGCGGCCGATACATCGGTGCATCACTAATTGTATACATGAATAACCTAAAATATGAATTATCTCACAATTATACTGTGTGAAATTTATCTCATTATGGCATGCACTCAAGTTGAACTTAAAGTGTGATAAATGAATCAGAAATATTTTTTTTATGTAAGAGATAATAATCGGACACTACTGCATTAAACATGCAAAATACTAAGGTTATTTGACAACAATATCCATTGTTGCATGCATTGTTTTATATACTATTTTAACTAGTACGCAGTATATACTATAGCATATCCGTTAAGAATGCAGTCATAAATGTACACTATAATTTAATTTTAAACATGCCTGATATAAGTGCAGGATTGTCAGTGATGAATTAGTTGCCTTTTGTAAAAAGCATTTAATCTAATTAGAATAACCAACAACTAATAACAGGAAAAACCCACAGTCAAAAACAAACACACAAGCCATTTTCAGAGCTAAGCTTTAGCCCCATTTGCATGCAAACCTACACGTACAAAACACATGAATTTAGGATTAAGTAGGCAAGTAACCCGGCAAAGCCGTAACCGTGGTTTCAGAGAGCTCTTTCTGAAAGAGGCGTTTTGTTTTAGGACGGGGGCCTTGCCAAAAGCAGCTTATACAGTTTAGCAAAACATTCACAATCTTCAATACCTGCTCTCTTTTTCTAAATGTCAGAGGCATCTTTTACATTTAGTCATTTGTAAATGTTTAGGTGCATAATAACATATTTGTAAAGCAAAACATTTCACTAAAAGCATGAATTATTGGATTGTTTGTCATGTGATACCTGCATCACCAGTTAAAGACATGGCGCTGCGACTCCTGGCCAGGTATGAGTGTGTTGGTGTCTGTAGTCGACTGACCATCATATTCTCCCATTGAGTCAGAGGCATGCGACGCAAACCTGAACAAACACACAATCTTTTATATATAATTTATCAATGCCTTTTGAATGAAATATTTGGTCATTCAGTGACACAAATGAACATAACTGCAGAAGAAGCATGAACATGCAACACCTGCAACAGATCAATCACTCTTAGTAACATCACATGCATTCATCCCTTTAGTTGTAATGAGCGTATTAATAATGATAACAAGTTATGTTATGTTTTTTTTTTGTAAAGCTGCTTTGCAAGAATGCACATTGTGAAAAAAGCATTTGAATCATGCTTTATATCAAAATTTGTAACATTTTGTATCATTAATTAAAAGAGGGTTAGTTCCCAGCATAGTTAGACAACATGAAACTGAAGTTACAAGGCAGTGAATATTTAATCTATATAATCCTAATGTGACACATCCAACTTTTTAGCAAAGAATACTGGGTTGGGTATGTGTTTATACGCATATTTGAACTTCTCATACAAAATTTCAGCCTAGTTCACAACACGTGCATACGCACACGAATTTAATCTTAAACTCGTTCTTACACTAGTCTTAGAATTTTCTTCTTCAAGACTGATCATACCTGTTTTAAGTATGTTACATAGAAAGGTAGATTGGTCTAATTTAAATCGAAATAATAAGACTGATTAGCCCTAACTAATTGCTAGTTAGTCTGAGTCATTCTTAAGACTCAGTCTTATTGTCATGTTTATGCAACCGGCCACAGATGTAATGTGTGACCTCCGGCATGACATGTATTGGTAAAAATAAGTATATGATATGCGATAACGAAGACTTATGATACTTCACCATCTGTATCTAAAATAAAACGGATGGCAGGCCTAGATGAAGTGATTGACTTTTGGACTTCTTATTACATTTATATTACATTTACATTTTGGCATCAAACAGACACTTTCATAAAAAAAAGTGAGGAAGCATGCAGCGTGAAGGATTGTCATTAACCACATCATCTTTATATGTGTGTATAATAATAATAATATAATTTAAAATACAATCATATATATCATTCATATATTATATACGTTATAATTATAGTATTTGATTATAGCATGTGTGATTACTGCTTAAGTATGGTATACGTTTTTTCAAACATTTAGAAGAAATTTTAGTATGAAAGTTTTTGTTGAATCAGGATTTGTTTGTGAAAACGTCCGTACGCACATTTCACACACAAATTTGTGCATATGCATACATTTTTTTGGTTATAATTCAAAGGAATAGTCTACTCATTTTCAACACCAAAATATGTCACTACCTGAACCAAGAACCGTTGACACATCCCTCTACCATCTGTGTGCGCGCACTAAGCGGATCCAAAAGAGGAACTATATTTTATGGCGTAATAGCACTTTTGGGAGTACTTCGACTCGGCGCAGTAACACCCTCCCTCTCCCATTATGAGAGTGAGAAGGGGAGCGGACTTTTCAGGCGAGTCGAAGTACTCCCAAAAGTGCTATTACGCCATAAAATATAGTTCCTCTTTTAAATCCGCTTAAGCGCTACATTTTATTTTGTACCACCAAACTTGCTCGTATAACTACTCGTCTTAAATAGGAAAAACGTTGATGTGTTTGGTCACTTCTAACTTTATCTCTAAATGGTACCATTGAATGAATGGGGCTAAGCTAAATGCTATCGAAGTGGCGCAGCGCGCTCCAGCGCTTACGTGCACGCACACAAATGATAGAGGGATGTATCAACAATTCTTAGTTAAGGTAATAACATATTTTAATATTGAAAATGAGTAGACTATTCCTTTAATGTTCCCCACACATTTGAAATAACTATCTTTAAGGAAATTCCAGGAAATTTGGTTTCATGTTGTCTTTAACAAATCACCATCACCTGCTGTAGGATTACCAAAACATGCAAGCAATACAAACAATATGTTTTTTATTAACATCAGATAGCAGCACACCCCTTTTTATGCATGCAATAATGCACATCCAGTAAAAATAAAGATTTCCCACTTATGCAAAATCAAAAAACATTTAAAACACATGCAGCAGTAAAACCGACATTAACATGCCATACTTTAAATGCTGGAAGAAAATATATAATCGAGTTGTCAGGGCTCAAGACTCTGAAGAGCTGTTTGAAGTTCATTGAGCGTACAGCTACCTCATCTCTTATTCAATATCTTCAGTTGTTATTAAATAATGCTAGTAGATTCACTGGTTTCAAAAGTTTCACATCTGATGCTAAATGCTGATTCTAATATTTCTCTGTCTGGAGTCTGAAGCCCTGTGTAGCATATGTTAAAGGAATAGTCTACTCATTTTCAATATTAAAATATGTTATTACCTTAACTAAGAATTGTTGATACATCCCTCTATCATCTGTGTGCGTGCACGTAAGGGCTGGAGCGCGCTGCGACGCTTCGATAGCATTTAGCTTAGCCCCATTCATTCAATGGTACCATTTAGAGATAAAGTTAGAAGTGACCAAACACATCAACGTTTTTCCTATTTAAGACGAGTAGTTATACAAGCAAGTTTGGTGGTACAAAATAAAACGTAGCGCTTTTCTAAGCGGATTTAAAAGAGGAGCTACATTTTATAGCGTAATAGCACTTTTGGGAGTACTTCGACTCGGCGCAGTAACACCCTCCCTCTCCCATTATGAGAGTGAGAAGGGGAGCGGACTTTTCAGGTGAGTCAAAGTACTCGCAAAAGTGCTATTACGCCATAAAATATAGTTCCTCTTTTAAATCCGCTTAGAAAAGCGCTACGTTTTATTTTGTACCACCAAACTTGCTCGTATAACTACTCGTTTTAAATAGGAAAAACGTTGATGTGTTTGGTCACTTCTAACTTTATCTCTAAATGGTACCATTGAATGAATGGGGCTAAGCTAAATGCTATCGAAGCGTCGCAGCGCGCTCCAGCGCTTACGTGCACACACACAGATGATAGAGGGATTTATCAACAATTCTTAGTTAAGGTAATAACATATTTTAATATTGAAAATGAGTAGACTATTCCTTTAAGAAAGTTTCCCATAATTTCTCAAAAAGTCCACCTGCTGATCTTTCCTGAGGAATCTTCTCTCTGGAGATGTGAGATTTAGACAGTGTTTTTTTAAGTAAGCAAGAGGATGACATGGACGTCTGCTTCTGTAAGGCTTGGACCAACAATACAACACGTACACATATTAATACAAAAAACACATCACAATGAGTGAAGTAACTTAAATGTTGAGTTGATTTAAAATGAAAATTCTCATTTAATTCATGAAACAATATATACAGCGAACTTCACATATAAACTGGTAGCAACTGGTTTGCATTTACCTCTATCTGGTGAATTCAGCAGTGTTGCTGAAGAAGCGGAAAGGCGTTTGGAAATGACCGGATCTGTGTGTTTGGACAGATTCATGGTGGACACTGACCTTCTCTCAGCATCTATAAACACACAGACACATCATTTAACTCTGGTGTGATAATAGCAGACAGCACAACCAAAGAAAAGTGATAGAGAGCAGGAATAAAGGGAGAAAGTGGGTGCTGATAATTTTAAGTTAGCTACAGCTAATGCTAAAGACTAACACATGACGACACCTTTATCTGCTTAAAGGATTAGTGCATTTTCTTTAAAAAAAATCCAGGTAATTTACTCACTGCCATGTCATCCAAAATGTTGATGTCTTTCTTTGTTCAGTGGAGAAGAAATTATGTTTTTTGAAGAAAACATTTCAGGATTTTTCTCATTTTAATGGACTTTAATGGACCCCAACACTCAACAGTCCCAATGCAGTTCAAAATTGCAGCTCCAAAGGACTCCAAACAATCCCAAACGAGGCACAAGGGTCTTATCTAGCGAAACGATTGGCATTTTTGACAAGAACAATAAAATATATTTACTTTTAAACCCCAACCTCCCATCCCTCTCCGGTCGCGCGACGCGCCAGCGCGACCCCACCCAATACGTCTTCACGTCAAAAGGTCATGGATGACGTATGCAAAACTAAGCCCCAGTGTTTACAAGTGTGGAGAAAGAGGATCGTTCCAACGTTGTTGTATGTGGAATGATACCAAAAATGTCCGTTTATTGTTTAAAATGGTCCGCAAATGTGCAAGTGACCTTTCGATGTCATTACGCAATAATGCGAGGTCGTGCTAGCTCGTCACACGACCAGAGGAAGACGAGAAGTTGTGGTTTAAAAGTGCATATTTTTATTGCTAAAAATGCCACTCGTTTTGCTAGATAAGACCCTTATGCCTCGTTTGGGATCGTTTAGAGACCTTTAAAGCTGCAATTTTAAACTGCATTAAAACTGTTAAGTGTTGGGGTCCATTAAAGTCCATTAAAATCATGGAATGTTTTCCTCAAAAAGCATAATTTCTTCTCGACTGAACAAAGAAAGACATCAACATTTTGGATGACATGGTGGTGAGTAAATTATCTGGATTTTTTTTAAGAAAATTGACCAATCCCTAATGCTCACCATCGACCTTACATCTGTGTCCCAGAACAGACAGATACAATGACGACATCTATTATGTCAGAACTTTATGTGATCTAATATCACCAATATCTACTTTATCAGATTTTAAAGGGGCCATATCATGCAAAACAGGTTTTTGCTCTTTTCAAATAAGAGTTTGGTTTTACTATGCAAATGTTCAACGCAACACACAATGCTCATAACATTAACGTCCATTAATGAACTACACGTGTAGTGGTCCTAAGTTTTAAATTCGGAGGGTCAGTTTAAAATAAAACATGGGCTTGATTCTCTATACAAGTACTACAAAATCGTATCTACCATACTATTCATTAAGCACTTACGTACAGTACAGACTATGGAGTGATGCTACGAGCTCTAGCTAATGCTACTGCTAGTCTGCATTGAGCGTCATATTCACATTTAGAGCAAAACTGCTCTCGATGCTTTGTGTATAAAACACCCTGATAGTGTTCCAGCCCAGCTAAATCCAATGGCAAGAGACCAGAGTCATCAAAACCTGAGAGAGAAAAAGCGAGAGAGACCCAGGGGAAGGGAGGGAGAGCAGGAGATACAGAGGAATTGATGGAGAACAGAAAAAGAAGGCGAAATGAGCCTGTGGATGATTCAGCAAACATAAACAGAGATGCTGCACTGCAAAAACACATTAAACTAACATTCACAACACCACCCATCATATATACTCATGCAAACACACTTACACAACTCAAACACATCACAATAATCACACACAGAAGCATGCAAGTTGTACATGCAAGATGACATGAAGTAGCGTGTGCAGCACATCTAAATATTGAAATTTGTTGTATACGAGTAAAATTAATTTTGTGAACATTTTGTGCCAGGTTGTGTATATGCGTGCTTGTGTGCATGTTTACCACTGTTGTGTGAGGTGCTAACAGAAAGTGTTCCTCCCCAGCTCCAGCGGTTTGATTTCGGCCTGACTCTCTGACTCCTCTCATTGGTCCTCCTGATAACAGCTTCATATCGTGCCTTAAACATACACACAACACCATTTTATATTCTTTGTGCACTAGTTAATCTAAAGCACATGTGAGATGTCTGTCTTTACCTGGATATTTAATCCTAGATATTTAGGATATTTAATGTAGGGGAAATGTTTCTGGTAAACTCACTTTCTCCTCTTCCAGTTTCTGCCGCCGTTTCTCCTCCACAGCAGCGCGCCTCCTTTCCTCTCTGATCCGCTGCTCCTCCAGCCTTTTCTTGCGCTCCTCTAGCTGTTTTTCGTAAAACTGCCGAGCTCTCTCCTCTCGCTCCTGCCACTTGGATCCTCGTACAGCTTTACACAAACAACAGCATTATAAGATTGGTCATCAGCATATATGACCACAGCACAGTTCAGTGGAAAGCATGTAAATAAGAAAGGACACATGGACCAAACACGTCATTGTAAGAAAGTTTAGGCCATTGGTTTGATTTCCAGGGAACAATAATTAATAAAAATGTATAGGACCTTGAATTTACTGTAAGACACTTTGAATAAAAGTATTCCGGGCGGAGTGGGACCAAAAAAATCTACCGGGAAATTTTGTATACCACCGGCCCTCCGTGGCAAAAAAAAAAGGTCTTGTATTTGTAGTAAATCGTAATCAATCTGCAAAAAAAACAAATTCATAATAATAATAAAATCATCAAATCATGGATAATTTTCCTAACTGAGTAACTATACAAAATGATACCTGTTTGAAAGACGGAGATGCATACCTGTCAATCAGCTATTACATAACAGAGCGAGACCAGAGATGAACGTGCTCATAAACGGGAGTAATATGGAATACTTTCTTTACATCTTTGAAAAACTGTAAGAATTTTTCCTTTAAATATCATTTTTGTCATATAAAGTTTTGAGAGATAATAATGTTTTTTTCCACTGCTATTGCTTATTTATTTTAACGTGTTTGGCGCATTACCTCAGAGATTATTTCAGTAATATTGCTGTTTTTCCGGTAAAAATAATACAATTTACATGCCAATCCTACTTCCTTGTCTTTTTATTAATTTCATTATGCTGTTATATGTAATATGAAAATCACATAGTAGGAAATATATAATGTGATACTGCAAAGTTACCCTTCTTATTTTTATTTATTATATAGCCATATGGAGACAAACATTTGCAAATGTGCTGATTTGATCCATTCAAGTAATGACCACCAAGCTAGAGATTTGAGGTTGTTTTCACATATGTTGGTGCGCACCGTGGTGCGGCCTCGGAGCGCACCAAAATACATTGTATCATTTTTCAGTTAGTGCGGTCCGTGTTCACATATATATATATTTTTTACTTTACTTGAAATGCCGCACCGTACACCATGTGACAACGGTCAGCGCTGTCATTGGTCTCTGACAGCTCTTACCGTCTCATGACCACCCCCACGTTTCCACGACAACCAGCCTGACAGGGAGAGCGCAGCTATCAAGATGTGGAGATAAACGATGCACGTCTTTGTGAAGTTTCTTTGCTTTAACGCGAAATTGCGTAGCTGTTCTATTAAAACCTTTCTCACGGAGCCGTTTGCCAAAAAGCCCGTAATGTCACTATTTGTGTGTGGAGGACAGCTATGCATTTATAAAATCATCAGCTCAAACGTAAAGGAGACAGCGAATCTCTATGCAACGGACCAGGATTGGCTTGTTTGTTGTTAACCCACAATATAACACCCGGCTCACGTCACAACGGAACCCCAGTGGCTCAAACATGTAGAGAACTTCCTGTATTTGGTTCGGCCCGAGGTCCAGCAGTGTTCACACCACAGGTGGGTTGCCCCAGAGTTCGGCAACAGCCGCTCCGAGACCACCTGTTTAGAGCGGTCTCGGAGCGGCCGTTTAGTGCGCACCCGAGTGCGGCTGTTATGTTTACACTGACCCAAACGCACCGTACTCGGAGCGACACATCATTTGAGCCGACCTAAACAGTGTATATGTGAAAACACCCTTAAACATCCTTAATCCACACTTACTATCAAATAGTCTATCTGCTTGATGGATCGATCCGACCGCATATGAACTCCAATAAACAGGCATTCGGCGGCGCGGCTTTTTACATCAAAGGCCGACAGGCTATGTCATTTGGGGAGCACCGTTTAATGATCCCCCTATATTTAAAAAAATCCTAAACATGGTTGGACCTGTCGAACAGGTTGAGCACTTTTATGTTGATCAAAGAGGCTGCACAGTTTGACCAGCGGGAAGCGGCCGCACATCAAGCCGCCAGACAGGGTTGCTATAACTCGCAATGTATAACAATTATCAGACCGACCCTTGCAGCCTCAAAACACTACCAGCCCACCGGGAAACGTCCCGACTCTCCCGATGGCCACTCCGCCACTGAAAGTATTTGTAAAATGAAAAAATGCAACTCCATACTGTCCAAGTGCCGAAACTAACTGTTTCATAACAGTCTGTAAATAGTAAAATGAAGCACTGCAACAAACTAAAACAAGCAAAATTCATCGTCCAATCTTGCTCTGGACTGTTGGTCTTGGTCAGTAACCCCTTTACACAAATCTAGGTGTCATGGTAAACCTTTCGCCAACAGTTTACATAACAACTACACCTCGCCACAGCAACCTGCACATCAAGTTGTGCATGCGGTTGTGAAGAGAATAAAATGTTTAGACACTGACAGCAAAAGAAAAACAACCCAGAATAACCCTGCATTTTACATGATAAAGGTGTTTTTTCTCTAAAGTTCTCTAGAGGTCAGAAGTCAAGTGCTAAAAAAACATTCGGACACAAATTAACGTAATTTACAAACAACAACAACCCACCAGAAGATGTAAAACTCCATTTAGACATGTGAACTGTGAATACAAACACTGACTGAACAGGTAAAGAAATCACCCAAAATAAAATGTTAATAATAGAGATGCACCGATGTATCGGTCAATAATCGGTAACGGTCGATAAAAGTATTTTTTCGCACTATCGACTGATAGTATATATCCTGAAAATAACAGAAAAATGCTATTAATTTGAGCTCTGTGTATAAAAAAGGTAAAAAAGAAACATCACTAGTTTAATGTTCACTATTAATGGTCATTTTATCAGTCCCTTCAGTTTTCGCGATTACACGATCGGGAACACAGCGCAAAATCAACAATATTAGGAATGTTAACAATTAATCGATCTTCGATTAATTGTTGATACGAATTTAATCGATACAACTTAACGATTGTTGAATAAGCAAGATCATGCATGTGTGTGCGGCACCTGCGCAAAACACATACAGCCGGAGAAAAAAATTAAGCTAGTATAATGCATAATTTTCATCTCACATAATGCTAAAAAAAGGGTGAAGCAATGTCATAATGCATTATAATTTACTGTTTTGTAGTCCTTATATTAAGTTGTTGGGAACTGGGGACACAAAAAAAGGCATCTGTCCACTGTCCATCTCATTTCAGCGTTAGCAAACATGTGCACATGCCCCCTGTCGGTACGTGGGGACTGAACTTGAAAAGCTCCACTATATTTTATCCTGTATGTCATGCGCAAAATAAAACACTGTATATACTGTTTGACTGAATTATATGTTAAATTGCATCAATAAAATATGTGTAATACCATTCTGTTTGTCCAGCTCCTCGCGTCGCTCACGGGCAAGTTTCTGTCTTTCTTCATTTTTCACCATCAGAGGCTCTGTACACATACACAAAACATGAGCTTTCACAGTATACCTTAAATAGCTTTGAGTGGTTATTGTGTGCGTCTGACCTGGTCTGGTAGCAGTGTTTATCTCTGTAGGACTGCGAACGGTGTAGGTGTTCTGTCCCGAGGCGGATGACTCGGGTCGACTCCATGATGACTTGTCATCTGCTCTGAGGTGGTAGTCAGAGCCTGAATCAAAGAAAAAGAGAAGACAGAGAAAAACAGGATTATTATAACAATGTAGCTTCACAAAAAACTATAGTAATATATAGTAATATTTATAATAGTAATAGCTACTGTACTTAAGATCCTTGGATTGTTTTTTCTGCTGCAGATTTGCATTGCAGTTTAAATGTAGGGATTGCTTATAGAAAGCACTGTAATTTATTATTAAGTAGGTCTGAAACAAAAGCTCAAGTCATTCTATAATGGTAAGTAAGTTGAATGCACCAAGATTTTAACATTTAATTTTACTGCCATTTGTACAGAGTGGTGCTTTTCTACTTGAAGATAACTTAAATGAGGTTCTGTGATCTTTCCCCTCATACACATGGACACATTTTTTTAAACTGACTGACAATAATTTTTGACCTGCCTGAAATTACCACGTACGGTAAACAATTCAAAAACAGATGCTGAATAGGCTTAAGAATTCTTAAGTAAACGAATAAAAGATGTCAGCTGACGAGAGTATTGTGCAAACAGAAAATGTGTTTGCAGTGTTACTCTGATCAGACTATGACACAAAACTGCGTATGAACATGAGGCTCATAAACAAACCATCAACCTGTGATCAGTCATGGATACAGAATCAATCAATGACACATATCAGTAAACTGGCTAAATTATGCTATTGATTCTTGCTTGTAAACCAACCAGCATCCTGCTCTGTGAATCATCACCACACACACGATCAATAACACAGTATCAGTTTAAAAACTCAATAATTGCAGGGTGATGAGTAAGCTGTCTTTAAAATAATATACCAAATAATACTACTGCAGATGAGTTACAATCTAAGGGGCCAATCACACAGAACGCATTTACGGCAGTGGCAGGCCCCTTTTTTAAAATGGTTTTGCACCGAACCCTAATTTGTGTTTTTTCCATTGTCCAATGGATTGAGGAGAGAGGGTCTTTCATTGTGGTGTGTCAGAAGTTTACTGTATAGTTGCTTTGAACAACCGAAGACTGCATGTATGCTAACATTAAAAAGAGAAAGTAGAGGGTTTTCATGTGATAAAAGAAAAATAACACTCAATCAATGCATATTTATAACTAGCTCATCAGCCAACTCTTCACCTACGCCATACAATCAGGACTGGTGGAATTTATTTCCACTACTATTAAGTAAATCAACTGCTGTGTTTAATTATGGCTCCACAAACACTTTAAAGATCACTACCCATAATTCTGCTGTAAGGGAGGAGGGAAATAAACATGCTATGGGCAGATGGTCCGTCTAGACATAAAAGGAAAAGATAAAAATGTAAAAACATGTAAATGTAAAAATAATCCCAGCAAAGACCAATTTAATGTCCCAAAGACCATTTTAGCAAAAGTCACCCATGACTAAGGTCAGAAACAAAATATATACATAATATATTTCTCCAAATTACACTAAATTGTCTTGTGTTTTTGAACAAGCCATTGTGGCAAAGATTGCAATATCTTCCATCTGTCTGTCCAATTTCTTGTGCTTTTATAATGAAAATGGAACTGAAACAGCCATTACTTGCTCTAAATTCCCACTAACATTTCCAGGATAATGTTGCTCTAAATACTGTATGTCCCATGAACAAACTCTGTCTGACCTATTTGAACAGATGCCAAAGACTCGTGATATCACCTTTCTGAGAACAAACAATGGGCAACGTCTACAGAGAGCAATTTATGAAATGATTACTTGATTTGATAAGGATGAGGGTCTTTTATGTTTCAGATTTCATTCAATTCTGCAGTTTCTACAAGGCCAACAGAGAACAGACACACACAGAGGCAAGGCAAGGCAAGGCAAAGTTTATTTGTATAGCACATTTCATACACAAAGGTCATTCAAAGTGCTTTACATAGAAATGAGAAAACAAAAATCAAAGATACATGAATTTGAAATATCAATTAAAAGAAAATAAATGTGATTTTAATAAAAACTGTTTAAATGTGTGAAAAGAATAAAACAGGAATAAAAGTATAAAACAGTTAAAAATAAGAATAAAAACAAGAGAAATAGAAAATAATTAAAATAGTGCATATATAATATAGTGCAATCAGTTCGGACGCAGCATAGTGCTCATTCAGTAAATGCATAGCTAAACAGATGTGTTTTGAGTCTGGATTTGAATGTGGCTACTGTTGGAGCACATCTGATCTCTTCTGGAAGCTGGTTCCAGCTGCGACTGGCATAATAGCTAAAAGCTGACTCTCCTTGCTTTGAGTGAACCCTTGGTATTTCTAGCTGATGTGATCCTAATGATCTGAGTGATCTGATAGGTTTGTATTCAATGAGCATATCAGCAATGTATTGAGGTCCTAGTCCAATGAGTGATTTATATACCATTAATAATACTTTAAAATCAATCCTAAATGTAACTGGTAGCCAGTGTAGAGACCTGAGGACTGGTGTGATATGTTCATATTTTCTGGTTCTGCTCAGAATCCTGGCAGCAGCGTTCTGAATGAGCTGGAGCTGTCTAATGGTCTTTTTGGGAAGGCCAGTGAGGAGGCCATTACAATAATCCACCCTGCTGGTGATGGTGATGGAGAGAAAGCTTTTCACTACAGTAATGCAATCTAACCTAGATGTATTAGTCCTCTGCTGAGACTTATTAAACCAACATACACATTTATGAATCCCTGAGAGAATGTAAAGCCTGAAATGTGTCTACATGTGTGCATTTCACAGCTTATTTGATGGTAAGGAAGACCCAGAAATATACATGACCGCAAATTAGAAAGCACAAGTAATAACATCCTAGAGATGAGTATAATCACATATTTCACTTTGAATTACAATTCCTACATGGCAAATTAATGAATCTTTGCCACCCTTAAACTTGTAAAACCTGTTAAAACTTGAAAGCCACATTTGTTTCATCTAAAGCCATTTGATGTGTGTACCATCTAAACAAACCTCCAGCGATTGTGACTGTGCCTTCAACTTGACACCCGTAGGGTGTGTTTGTGTGAATACCTGATTTTTCTTTATTGTATTTTGTTACTGAAGCCGCATTTGGCGTGTCGCATTTATCCAAAAGCTCAAGGGTACAAATACTCAAAACTCAAAAATGTACTTCCTGCCGAGGTAACAAATGCCAGATCTAACCAAAGTGTGAAATTAATACCCGCTACCAGATAAATGCAGGTACTTTTGCACAGGGATGGGTAATTTTGTCTTATTGTTATAGGAGACCAATAAAAATTCACATGCTGACATAGTTACGATAATCTTAAATCTCAAATATGGTGTAATTTTAGAAAACATTGTTAATGTAAACATTCAGTCTAACATAAATTTTATGTTTAAAAGGAAAAAGAAAATCATACAAGATGTCTTTATTTTCTTTCTGAATGAACTATTCTTTAAAGCTTATTGTTAATTGCACAAGAAAGCAGCAAAAAACAGTGATTGCTTTAAATTAAATGATTTGCCACACACATATTCAACCAAGCGCCGCGGAAAACATTCAGGTTTCTATTTAAGCACATCACATACAGTAATACAAGCTCCCACACCGACCATGAACCTTTGGTCTGAACTCTCAGCATGATTAGCTTACTAATCTTCCTTCATTGTGAATGTTGGACTGTGTCAGTATTTAGTGACATAACAACCACATTAAAGGGACCAGTATGTATACTGTACCAAAACCAAATGCAACATAAACAAGTCTTATCAATTCATCTGTTAGAGCAGCTACACAACATTTACACAGCGAGTGGCAGTGAACATCTGAGGCTTTATTTCTCCTATGTAGGTTAAAGAGGAATTAGGAAACCACCCTTCATACTGGCACTATAATACTGTATTTGCCACATACTGTATGCTCACATACCTTCAAATTTATACTCTGTCACATCGTCCTACACAGTAGAGCTGAAGATCTTTGCCCGAACCGGATGGGACCCGTCGGGACCCGACGGGCTCGGGCGGGTTCGGGCTTCATTTCTAACATTTTACACGAGCTCGGGGCGGGCTCGGGCTTCCGCTCCGGCTTTGTGAGGTAAATGAGCGGTCAAGTTCAAATCAGTAGCGCAGGATCGCGCTGAATTCATTTACAGTGGATTTAATGATTTTCCTCATCAAAAACATGTAGCCTAATCTTGGTGAGTAGGTTTTTCAATGTATAACTAAATATGAATCGAGTCTTACATAATTTAGACAGAGGATATAGACTAATGTTGGCAGTAATGGAGAGAAGTGCCGACGCAAATCCCGCGGAGCCTGCCTCTTAATTTCGTTATTGCCAAATACCCATCTTAATTCAGAATGTATTATCTTAATTTAATTCGTTAAGAAATAATAATTTTATTGGCATATTTATAGTGTATTGCATAAGCCTATTTAGAATGAGATGTTACAATGTTACAGACTACTTATTTCTTTGTTTCAACTTCCAAGTGGTGTGTAGATTATTAGTCATGAATAAATAATGTTAAAACCTGTGTAAATTTCTCATTCTTGACAAAAGCTGTGTGTGTGCGCACATTTAAATAATGTCGGGCTGTAAACGGGTTCGGGCTTTTAAAAAGCTGTCAATCTAAATGTACGTTCGGGTTCGGGCTGCATTCTGTCGGGCTCCGGACATTTCGGGCCTAACTTTTAAGGCCCGATTACAGCTCTACTACACAGGCCAGGTTCTTCAACATCTCTCAAACCCATATTCAAATAAGAACACAGATACATATGCAAACTAAAACATGAACACAATGACACATTCAGTGACACTTTTATGTCCACATCTCCTTTAATCCTGTTTATGTCCGTTGTCCATTTTGGTTCTGTTGTGAATGGTTTCCATGTCACTGTGTGTAGCAGAGCAGAACCGCTACAGTCATATCAAGGCTGAGATCCAACGACAAAGCACTGGATAAATAGGTATGTAAATCAGGAGTCATGCTTTTGTTATACAAGATAAAATACACGAGAGAGAGAGAGAGAGAGAGAGCAAGAAAGAGAGAGCAAGAGGTCAAAACTGAACGCTCATTAGTATCCACCTGTTTCTTGGCGTAAATGTGGGCGCCGCCATCTTTAAACTTTTCTGTTTATGACTTCCGGTGAGCCACTAAAGCTAATGGTAGTCTATTGCGAAGGACACAAGTGTGCCATTTTGACTGGCTGTTTAATGTTTTTAATGTTTATTATGAAATCCAGGAACACCGACATAATGTGTGCAGTTAGGGGTTGCCATAATAGCTAAAACAAACGCAGTAAATCTCTACAAAACATTTGTTTTAACCATAATCCATGCACAAGAACTGAATGTGTATGTGGCGCACATGCACTCATGATCTGTATTTACAAATCCGTCCAGTAAAACCTTTCATAGAAACTGACAGTAAACAATAAATACAATAATTGTTTAACTCTTCAACCACCATTGACGAGATAATTCGTCAATTAAGAGAAAACACTTCCCTGTCAATGACGCGAATTTCCGGCTTTTCGCAATACCGCTATTATCCACCAGGTCCGCAACTTATACAACCTGTAAGTAACCCCTCACATGAAAGAGAAAAAGATCGCTCTGCATCTGACTTCTATCAAAAGTCCTTCACAAAAATAAAATTATCTCAGCTTTTCGCTCAAAATTGGGTGTTTTGAAAAAACCTACCCATATTTGAGAGGTGATAAAAAGAGAACTAATGAAGGTAGGATGAAACGGGTTTTTTTAAGCAGAGGGTCTGTTCTTTCATTTAAGATATTATTTGTTTATATATTTATAGAAGAACATTTTCTGGAAGGCATTAAACTTTTGTGAAAATCATGAAAAATGCTGGCGCTGACAACTTTTTTAAAAAACGCTGGCGGGGAAAGAGTTAAAAACTACTAATATTATGCTGATAAAAATATGCTGATTTATTTATTCTGCTACAATATTATTACAAAAATGTGATTACAGTACAGAATATATACGACATACATAATCTGCTTAGTTAATGTTTATAATAGTTCATAATGTGTTTGCGCGTACTTTTGTTACTTATGTTTTAAATGAAAAAGCAAATACTTTAAAAGTAAGCACATGTCTCCACATAGTGCGTAAGCATCGATGTAATAATATTTTCATAAAACGAAAACAATACTCAATACATGGAGTAGTTAAATGTGTTTATTATGGTTTGTTCAAATAACTTACAATGTGCTGAATGAGAAAGATACTGCTAACTGTGTCGGACCGCGTGAAGCTCGACGTGTCGCCATAAACAAGTCCATTAAAAATTGCCATTTAAAAAACCTCACACCAGAGGGACAGTTGTGACATTTTAAACCAGCCCCTGAAAAGTTACAAACACAAAGTCTTGGTAAATTCCATGTACAAACACTCGACTGACTTTCCCTTTGTAAAGATACTGGTATGTCTCTTAGCTTTTATATTTGCGCATTAAAGACCCGTCACCTCCAATCAACAACACAAAATGATTGAATATATCTTCATATATGAAGCCACTTCTTAATTTCATCCTCACACCGGTTCATACATGACAGGTGGAAGTAAATATGAACTGTTTAAATCATGTTTTATGCGTGCACCCACTACAATGTTTTCTACCGGCTGGCTATTGAACCATAAGTGTCGCACCAGAAAGGAAATACGTCACATCACTTACTTCCGCGGTCGAGAAAAATGTGGATAATAAAGAATTATACACTCTGCAACTACCTATTCTGATAAGGAGCCAAATTACAATTAGAATTAGTACATTACAGTATTTTAAAATCATATGCAAAAGGTGTTTGAATGGTAATACAGGCTGGTGGCAGTTCATCAGTATTCTTCAGCACGCTTCATGTCAACCTCCAACCTCAAAGGCAAAGGTTGAAGTTGAGCCTCATGCCTGTCATTGACCTCAAGCGTCCTTGTTTGCATCCAGACAGCCAATAACACCACATATCATTAATCTACCAAAGCATAAACCACTTCATGCACCACAAACATCTATAATGCTATAAACAGACTCAAAGGCAACAGTTTCCTATCCAAGTATTTGGACGACTGGTAGCATACACACTATTGTATTTTGTTACCAATTCATTTTTTTAAGATCTCAAACAAATCTTACAGATTTCGCTCACAACTCTTACCTTGATTTTCACTCATAGTTTTGGAGAATCCTGGGGTGAACCCCTCTTGCCTACATTGCCAAGAAAACAATCCTTCCCCAATGCATCAGCCACAAACTTGCACAAATAAAACATCCAAAGAAGGTAGCATCCATTACGGGATAAGTATAATGTTTGTGCTCATTCATTGACAAAGGAACCTACAATAGATAGAGATGCAAATCTTTGTCTGCTCGTTCCCAACAGAAGAGACTCATCAATGACGAAAAGGATACAGTAGATCCCACACAGTGTGTGTGTGTGTGTTTATACATGAGATTATAAATCCCTATCGTGTGATTGTGGTGCATGTAGTACAGTAGAAATACTCAAGAGGAGTCTCTGAGAGACAGACAGATTAGTGAGTAGTGTACAATTCATGGCATCAGGATATGTGTGTGTTAGGGTCTATTGGGGCGGAGAGTCTCCGAAATCTGAGCAGCTTAACCGCGACTAATGCTAAGCTTACGAAGAGAGAGAGATCAGAGAGAGGTTTACCCTCAACATCTAGTGCAATGCAAATAAGAAAGGACACAATTTAACCTTATATGTTTATGCAGGTTGCGTATGACATCATTAGGCGTTTAAAAGTACCCAAACAAAACAGTGACTCATGAAAACAATGTGAAATGGCAGAAAGCAGTTCAGTTTCTCTCTTAGCATCACAACAGAAATGTGAAGAAAATTAAAAAAACTGAATCTTATCTGCTTACAAAAAAATTACATTGTACTGGGCTATTTTTTGACAGCTAAGCATCTTATTGCCATATGCGCATCTCATTTATGGCTGTATTTGTATGTTTGATATAATTTGGTGCCTTTATTTAACTAAATACATTCAGCTATATAAAATTGTTAAATAAAACTTTTTATTAGTATTAATTATATACTCAACGGGATCAATAAAGCAGATCTATCCGAACGATCTATAACATTTCTTTAACTTCAAGAACTGTTTCTTGGCCGTAGTCTTTCTCTCAGTAAGCGATTCAAAGAGTAGCATTTAAACACATTTATTACTCTGTGTGGATTTACTGCCCTGTCTCTCCTGCTAACCAACAGGGTGCTACTTAATCCAATGAGTAGCTTGTACACGAACAAAACTATGCTGCTACCAAATACAAAATCAAGAGATCAGAATAAAGGTTAAACAAACTGGATATGTTTAATCTTCATGGTAACAACTTTGATTCATATACCATGTGAATTTAAATAAATTCAATGTACGATAAGCAGTCAATTTTAAAACAACGAAAGAATCAAATACATCTGGGGGGGAGAAAGCATGTTTACAAATAAACAAGCCAAATGACTGTTCGTGTTGGCAAGAAGCATCTATAAATATGCCATCTGTTCAAATTTGTCAAACAGCAGCCAGCAGTTTTTAAAGCGAGTTCACAATCATGTTTAAACTAGGGCTGTCAATAGATTAAAATATTTAATCGCGATTAATCGCATGATTTCATGAGTTAACTCGCGATTAATCACAAATTAATCGCACATTTTTATCTGTTCTAAATTTACCTAAATGTAACACTTTTCAAGTTTTTAATGCTGTAATCAGCATGGATTTGGATAATATATATGCTATATGCAAATGTATGTCTACAACAGACTGTTTACATTTTCAACAGAACCATCAGCCATAGTTTTATAAATGTTTTTGCCTTTAGAAGACTTTGTTCTTTCTCCGTTTCTGTTTGCTGTTGCATCATTTGTGACCTGTGCTGGCAAATTGATTTGGGATGAGCAAATTTTAAAAAATGTGTCATTTATATTTTAACATTCTCTATTAAAAAACTTCAAAACAATTGGAACAATTGTTGGAATCTGACAAAGCATGACAGAACTATACCTGTTAACGCAGAGCAAAAACAATATCAAATGTTATGTTTTACTTTTATTGTTTAATTTTGACATTGAGACAGACCACTTTAAGATACTGTAGGTCGGATAATGCAAGGGTTTAATATAATGACACAACAGATACTTTTCCTTAACAGTTAACCAAACATTCACTTCAGATATAACAGATTATAGGTCATACCTGCGTGAATTCTTGTCAAAACAGATATGTTTAAACCTGTAATTTTGTGTTAGATGTCTATATATATGGGTCACGCACTCGCGCGTTTGTGTGCATGCGCTTCATCAGACGTCTGCGTCAGACATCGCTTTTGAGCCTTGTCACTCTTAATAACTCTTTTAACATCAATCAGATCCCGAACTTTATCTCTCTTAATAATTATTTTAACATCAAGAAAGTCCTGCAGTCTATTTTCTATAATTTCTGAATGCTTTAAAAACGAAACTAAAAAGTGAAGGAAGACGCATCTTTGCTTTATATGGATTTGGGACGGTACACCTCACAGAAAACATGCAGATAAAGAAAACTGCACGTGCAGAAAACGTGGATTTTAGATGTTTAATGACAATTTAGAGCATTGGATTCGCTAGACGAGAGCTTAATGTTCTTATTTTTATGAAAAGCACTCATCTAGACAGCGCCAGTCACTTGCTGCGTTTCAATTCATCCAGATGTGGGTCAAACAGAAATTGCGTGTTGCGTTAATCGCGCGTTAATAAAATTAATGCCGTTAAAATGAATTTGCGTTAACGCGTTATTAACGAGTTTATTTTGACAGCCCTAGTTTAAACACAACCATAGTGTGTGTATTATTCGACTATAGACTAGAATTGTGCCGATAGATGTCTATCGACGATAGTCAGATATATGGCCGGTAGCGGGCCTTAATGATGATAGTTGGCATGTTTGCCTAGCCTGGGTTTCCCCATGCTGCCTTGCGCGCAAATTTTTTCACGTTGCAAGTCTAGCATGGAAACTATGGACCAATTTTACCCCTGAAATAGAATGGGGAAGAGGCAGAAAGACAATGTCGACGTCTATGCGACACACCGAAGCAGTTTTGTTTATGCAACACGGCAGCAGACGTGAAGTTACTTTGCAATGCTGTCTTCTAAGTAGTTTTAAACGAAAGTTTATTTTAAAAAAGAGCAACTTTTGGCGTTACACAATTTCATATCCAAGAAGGATGTTTGGATGTGGCAAGACATGATAGCCACCAAATTTATAGGACCTGCTAGGCATTGTCGTCGCAAATTACAATGAACAAATAGTAAGTATTTATTAATATCATATTGTCATTATGCCTGTACTGTGGTTGTCACAGTGCCACAAAATTGTGTTGCTTTTCAATATCAATATACAGCTACCAGTTTAGTTGCATAGCTTTCAGCTGTGTGCACACGTACCTATAAAAGCTGTTTACGTTTGAATTTATGTCGCTCCACATACGTCATTTGGTATATTTGAAACGATTGCTATGAGCTACATATAGATGCATTTGATAGACATTCGTAGCGCTCAATAAACGGCACTGGGCATTCGTGAGCCACGTCTCAAATACGAGAAAATGAGCATGTGGTTCCCAGACCACGTCTCATTCTCTATGAGACTGGTCTGGTGTTAGCCAGGCTAATGTAGTTTTAAATTATTATTATGCTATTATTATTAGCATCATAGTTTCACATTAACATGCACATTGTGTGCTCTTCCTCGCACAAGAGAGCTTGTAGGATTCTCCTTGCGCGAGAGAGCTTGTAATGGGCACGGCACAAACAACTTCTCGCACCTGAACTTGCAATACGCGCAGCTCTGACATTTCCTTGCACTAGAGAGGTTGTTATGCCGCAGGGGTTTAAAATCAGTGTATAAGTTGTTCCCGCTTCCTGGCACGCAAGAAACTGCACAGAAAATATATATTTTTCTTAAAATTACAAATGTATGTGTCTGTATTTATATATACATCATTATTATACACAGTACAGACACATATATTATGTAAACAAAAACTTTTATTCTGCAAACAGGCAGCACTAGCATCAATGATGCTCTCTGATTAATGACATCATGTTTGAGAAAGTTGACAGCCCTTCAAAGAAAATCAGCTTCTATTTTGTCCACCAATTCGGTAGCTTGTCATAAATGAGAAAAACATGAACAAATAAATAAATTAGCTGTAATAAACTATTTCCCCGCCCCTCAATACGATCATGTATGTGCGATCTTACAGGCTGACGATAGGACGATCTCACTAAGGGGCATATTGTGCCACACCACTACAGACACATATCTTTCCTGCAATACTAGCATTTACTTCTATTTCACCTATTCTTTCCTTTCCTACTTTTTACATATACATATATATACACATAGACATATATATACACATAGACATAGACATATATATACACATAGACATAGACATAGACATAGACATAGACATACACATACACATAGACATAGACATAGACATACACATAGACATACACATAGACATACACATAGACATACACATAGACATACACATAGACATACACCTACACCTACACCTACACCTACACATAGACATACACATAGACATACACATAGACATACACATAGACATACACCTACACCTACACCTACACATAGACATACACCTACACATAGACATAGACATACACCTACACATAGACATAGACATAGACATACACCTACACATAGACATAGACATACACCTACACATAGACATAGACATACACCTACACATAGACATAGACATACACCTACACATAGACATAGACATACACCTACACATAGACATAGACATAGACATAGACATAGACATACACATAGACATACACATAGACATACACATAGACATACACATAGACATACACATAGACATACACATAGACATACACATAGACATACACATAGACATACACATAGACATACACATAGACATAGACATACACCTACACCTACACCTACACCTACACATAGACATACACATAGACATACACATAGACATACACATAGACATACACCTACACCTACACCTACACCTACACATAGACATACACCTACACATAGACATAGACATACACCTACACATAGACATAGACATACACCTACACATAGACATAGACATACACCTACACATAGACATAGACATACACATAGACATAGACATACACCTACACATAGACATAGACATACACCTACACATAGACATAGACATACACCTACACCTACACCTACACCTACACCTACACCTACACATAGACATACACATAGACATACACATACACATAGACATACACATAGACATACACCTACACCTACACCTACACATAGACATAGACATACACCTACACATAGACATACACCTACACATAGACATAGACATACACCTACACATAGACATAGACATACACCTACACATAGACATAGACATACACCTACACATAGACATAGACATACACCTACACATACACATAGACATACACCTACACATACACATAGACATACACATAGACATACACCTACACCTACACCTACACCTACACATAGACATAGACATAGACATAGACATAGACATAGACATAGACATACACATAGACATACACATAGACATACACATAGACATACACATAGACATACACATAGACATACACATAGACATACACATAGACATACACATAGACATACACATAGACATACACATATATATATGAATATATATATGAAGAGTTTTGTTGCAAAACGAGATAACCACCATTTTTGAACATAATTGTTCAGAAATCTCGTTTTTTGGTTGTGCATTCCAATTAATTTCAATGCAACTGCAGTTGGTTTGTTTTGATTTAAACCTTCATAACTTAAAAAATACAGCTAAGTAGCACCATAAAACAAAATAATAACATGATAACATAATAATAAACATGTTTTGACAAAAATGTAAAAAAATGGATTTATCTTGTTTTGCAACGAAACTCTTCATATATATATGACAATAGCTTTCGGATTACTTATGCACTGCTGCTTTTTGTTGATTTGACTTAAAAGCATCTGCTAAATGACTATATGTAATTTAATTGTATTAATATGCATTTAGGAGCACAGGCTTTATGTGGAATTAGTTCCAGTGTTTTAAGGGATTTTTGACCTCGCTTAGCCACCCTGTACAGTCTTGTGACCCGACTTTATGCTAGTATTAAACATGCACTTTGCTTGACATTACCACAATTATGTTGGGTAGTTCAGGCCCTTTTAGATACCCAACATATAACTATGCACAATTATTATTTAACCTAGGAACTGGAAATACCAAACACTAGCATTATCTTAAAATGCATACATACACACATGCTTTTCCATTCATATCCACCTTTGTATGGATCCACCCAGTGAACTAACAGAACTCCATTACTGTTTACTTTCCATTTGCCATTGGTCATGTGACCCACCCACAGCCCTGGCCATCCTGTCCAACTTGTCAGTCATCTGTCTTTACTGTAGAAACGATGGGTGGGGTAAAATGGCCACACCCAGCAACAAAAGAAAGCAAAAAGCATTTCCTGTTTAAGCACATTAGAGCTGACACACCAGTAACTCCATTGAAACACACTTAAAACAGATTAGCAATTTAATATTTAAGGTATGAAACGCAATAATGAGTGACAAAGCTTGCTTTTGGGGCATAATGGGTGTGTATGAACGTGCCTATAGTGTCCCAAAACACTTTCTAGCTGGCTGCTAAGGACACTTCTATATATGAAGGTGATAGGCCATTGAGGACTCTAATATTAGGGTCACACGATCCTCAAAAACATATAGTTACTAAATCAAGGTTCTAAAATAGGTTGTCCTTAATTCTCACTAACAGATTCCAGATTTGGGTTGCACAATCAATTTTGATGTTGAAATGCACATGCAAAAAAGCAAAAATTTGTATTTTATGTGTTACTGGACACAATTTATTTTTTATCCTTTAAACAGTTTCGTTTAAACAGTCCTGTGCAATTTAAAAGTACAAATATTCCATACAATCTCTAATATATGAGGTCATAAGAAAATGCCATTATAATTATAAGTAAATAATTAAATAAATGTAGCTTAAAATAGGTTTAAACAAAGTAGGCCACATCAAATCACAGTACTGCCACTTCTATAATATAACACTATATTACTACACATCACTAACACTGACAATGGCATGCTTTAATACTCGAAACCAGCTTGGACCGCAAGACAAAACTTCAACAACAAAGATATCCAATCATTCAAACACATCCTAACACGGCAAGTATTAGGTTATAAAACCCCAGAGAGCTATACTTCAAATCTTTCTCTGACCTCCCGCGTACCTCCGCCTCTCCTCCTTCTCTTGTGGCACCGTTGTCCCTCCTCTTCCTCCGTGATGGTGGAGAGGGATGGGATAGCCGACCTGCTGGCCCCCCTCCTCATCCTGAGGGGGGCCGGCATGCTCCCCTCTCCTCTTTTAGCACCCTGTGTTGCTAACTGCTAGCACCCTGCTCATCTCTGGATAGAGGACAGATGAGACAGCACCCAACAGGACCGGGGCGAGACAGACTGAGCTAGCAGACAGCAGATTAGAAAGCAAAGAGATTTTAAGTTGAAAGCTTAGGCGTGCAGAGATGAGCCAAAACTGTTTCCAGTCCAGCCAGGCTTTAGTGAAGCTCCAGTAATCCACAGAAACAAACAGTGCATTTCCTCCTTAAGCCTGAGAGAGACTGCTGCTCCAGTTGCTGATGCTGTCACTGTATCTCTTAAGGTCTGCCCTACTCTTCCTCTCCCTCTCTCTCTCTCTCTCTCATACACACTCAGAGCATACAGGCCTCATATCATCCCACATCAGAGGGAACCAAAACAAAAACTGATAAATGCACACACCCCGAGCATAGGGAGTCAATGAAACAGTCTCTCTACCACACACACACACACCTGCACACACAGTATGTCTTTCCTACTGAAATATTCAGTAAGAAACAGCAAGATGAGCCAGCAGATAAATGGACAGGGCAATACATTGGTCAGAGGAATGTGACCCGTGAGAGGAGAGAGAGAAAAAGAGAGAGAGAGAGAGAGAGAGAGACTGAAAGAATATTGTCCCACCTTTAGTATAAAATGCTGTGCTAATGCAACTTTCCCAGCAAAGCCATTTTTGTTGTGTAAATAAACCTATGCTTTCAAGCGTAAAACACAAATTGACTGTAACGTAACAAATATTTTCTATTACTAAAAACATTCCATACACACACACACACACACACACACACACACACACGCATTGCTGAAGATTTAACAATACTTTTTTCATATATAAGTCCAGGGCAGATGCATTACACCCACTATTGTCAGTATAAGAGTTAATATCCGAGCTTGCTTATAGTACGGCTGCATGATATATTGAAAAATTATTGCAAGATTGTGACAACAGTATATATGCAATATCCATATTGCAGAGCGTTGCGATAACTTATATTTATTTTACGTGTCTATTATTTGTGTGTTGTAGGGCTGCATAATGATTAATCACGATTAATCGTTTTGTTTGCAGAATCAAAGGTTTTGTGTACTGTGCATATATATAGTATTTATGTACAAATGTATATACACATATAAACATTTCTTAAATATATACATGCAAGCATGCATGCGTGCATGTGTGTGTGTGTGTGTGTGTGTGTGTGTGTGTGTGTGTGTGTGTGTGTGTGTGTGTTTATACATAATTAATATAAACAGTACACAAACATATATAATGTAAACAACAACTTTTATTCTGCAAACGATTAATCGCGATTAATCGTTATGCAGCCCTAGTGTGTTGCATGCTTAGATTGTCCAGATTAGACCAATCAGAAGGGGCCTACTAAATACCCACCAAGTAGGTCTTATACTGTTATACTATTGGCTTTGCGGGCGCAAAGGTGAACCTATAGCGGCTCAAAGCAGTGAGTGGAAAATAAATACGGCAGGAGTAGAGACGAACGAGGAAAACGACAGTGTCGAACTTGTGACTTATTTTTATAGCCGAGCACATTTAGTTATATTAAATAATATCCTGGCTCTTCCATTAGCTTTGTAATGACATTGAATAGTGGCACAAAGCCCATCCATAGTAGATAAAAATATATCTTTTGAAGTGAAACAATATATTTGTGAAAAAAAAACAATTCATATTTTGAGCATATTTAGGATATAATTAGGGATGCATAATGATTAATCGCGATTAATCTATAGCAGAATAAAAGTTTTTGTTTACATTTATGTGTGCAAACTAAGAAATGTTTACATGGTTATACATTTGTATAATTATGTATAATTTATATTATGTAAGTCCAAGGAGGCATCCATATCATTCCGCCGTATTGATAAACTATAATAGCAGAGAGGGACAAAAAGCACTAGCATACAACGCGTTTCCACAACGCGTTTTCATTCAGAACACGTGAACCAGCTGCAACGGACAAGGAGATCAGTGATTACATAACGGCTACCGTAGTTTCAAATTGCATTTGGAAAGGCGAGGCGCTAGAGAGCACTGTTCGTTTGAATGCAAAATACAATTTCACCACTAGATGGGGGTAAATCCTACTTATTGCCCCTTTAAAAAAAAATCTTAAAATTATACATGCATGTGTGCATATTTATATATACATAATTATTATACACAGTTTACACACATATATGATGTAAACAAAAACATTTATTCGGCTACATTAATCGCGATTAATCGTTATGCATCCCTAGTTCCATCCATTGCGTTTAAATGTAAACAGATCTAAACCATTGGTTCTCACTTTTCTCAAGGCTGTGTGTTTCATCATGACACACATAAACTGCTAGTGACGAGACTCGTGAGAACCTGTGATCGGCTTGCGTACCGACGTGGAGCTGGCATGCTGTCTTATACAGACACACAATGCTGATATGCAGTAAAGAATTACAGTAATCTGATTCCCGCCTTACAAACACAAACATACAGTAATGCACAGTCGACTAAAACCACTTATAAACAACAAGAGATTGCATTAACTGCAAATCCTTTCCTGACTGCAATCCACTATACAAATATAAACACAATCTACATTTATACACAAAATTATTCCCACATATCTCATACATGCTGTCTTCATGTGCATAAAATGTCTTTTGTAATGACACAATCTTGGCTGTTTTCATTTGCCAATGCTTAAAGAGTTATTTAAAAATGAGTACATCAGCAATCTGAACAGCTTCTTTTGACTATACTGTCATATTCTGAGGATCACTGCCCTTAATTGTATGTATGTTTATATGAGCAACTAGAAATCTAAGTTATTGATAATATTTTGAAAGTATAGATCTAAGGCACCACAATATTTTTTCCCTACTATGGTCAATGGTGCCCCAGAATTGCTTGGTTAAAAACATTTTTCAAAATATCTTTCTGTTAACAAGGACAAAGAAATGTATGCAAATATATAACAACTTTCAGTAATTGACAGAACTTTTGGATGAACTATCACTTTCATATTCACGGGGACCTCCTATTGCAGTTCCTTATAGTGCGCTATAAAAACATAAGAAAGAACAGAACAGGTTCTTATCACAACTCTTGATATAAAGGTTATTTGAGAAACCAAAAATCCTTAATCTTTAAGAATGTTAGTGCAAACATGCACCTTGCTGTAGTCTGTTTTTCACACACATTTCTCATTTTATAAAAGCAAAAGGACTGGAAACTGATCTTTGCCCCTGCAGCCCAGAGAATATCAGTAACCTTACACTTTAACCAGCTAGAGCAATACTGTTGTTTGACTCTTTCTCTTGTGTCAGAAATAAAAAAAAATCCCCATACAAACTTATTTTACCCCAACTTACCACTTAAGTTACAACTATATATCTCATGCACTTGAAACAACACAAGGCGGCACAAAGTTGTTAATTATAGTTACAGAGAAACATCACAAAAATACAACACATTTTAGTCTTCTTTATATCACAGTCTATCATATATTATCAGTCCTTTAAGTTAAATTAAAACTAATGCTAAATTCCTTGATGCTAATTTAAAACTAGTCTAAACTATAAATTGTTTACGTGTTTATAAACACGTTTCACTTCACTAAACGCAATCATAAAATGACTTGACAGAGATTTTAGTCACTATGATAAATACAAAGGACGTGTAAGTGGATAATAAGATGATGACGTGTAAGGGTTAACTGGGACAGTCAATACGTTTCAGTAACCAAATGACAGTGATTCACAAACCTGCATATATTTATCTAACAAACAAACACCTTACGGTAGAATAAATACACCTGACCCGATTCTGGTTTTACAAGACTTTGTTTATATGCCTAATACACATAATGCAACCCGAAACCAATATAAACGATTAAACAAGTCATATCAAATACGCTCGAGCATAGCGCGGGCACGCGCACGTAACAGGTGTCTGAGGTAAAACTGCATTTTAACCTAATTTAAAAACATCAAAGAGATTCGGTGTCGTATAAACACCACACTAATAGGTTTGTCACGTCTAAAACTGGATATAAAACCAGTTGGCAGTGCTTTGGTTGAGCGTTAAGGCTGATTTATTGATTTAATCCCTTCCCTCAGACCGGCTCGCGCTGCTTTTGGCGTTTTAAATTCTGTGACAACTTCAACGGTTCGCTTTATCTAGTAATGCAGAATTTTCTAGATGTCTTTAAAAAGCATACTGGTGATTTACATAAACTTTACGTAATATAAACAAACTCTCACCTTGGCTGTAACTCAGACAGGCGTCGCTTTCATCCCGCTCCGCCATTTCACCGACGTCACATGAGAGGATTAGTGGGAGCGCGCGTGGTAGAAAAGCGGCGGGCACGCGCCTCTAGCGGACAGGTGCAAAATAACAGACAGACCGTCCTGTCAGAGATTAGACAGATAGATCATGGTTAAAGGGATAGTTCACCCAAAAATGAAAATTCTGTCATCATTTATACTCACTCTCATGTTGTTATAAACCAGTATAAATTTCGTTGTTCTAATAAACACAAAGGAAGATATTTTGAGAAAATGTTTGTAGCCAAACCCTTCGTGGACCCCATTCACTTCTAAGAATACTATGGAAGTAAAACTAAATAGGGTCCACAAACAGTTTAGCTACAAACATTTCTCAAAATATCTTTATACATAAAGATTTATACAGGGTTGTAACAACATGAGAGTGAGTAAATGGTGACAGAATTTATATTTTGGGTGAAATATGCCTTTAAAGATAAAATCATGTTAGCCTATATCAGTAATTGGCTCTTTGTATTCAGGTTGAAAATATATTAAACATCATATAACCTTATTAAGCACTGATTACAAAATAATGTATTCCTGCAGTTTTTGTGTGAAAGCTGTCTCGTCTGTATTTGACCTATCGTATATTTTTCTTCGTATAGTACTATAAAATACCCAGAAGATGGCGCCAATTTACAAAACACTTCAAAATGTTAAACCATGCAATGAGTATAGAGGCCATTGGCTATACTTGTGATGGCCAAATAATTGAAAATGTCAACAGGGTTCTGTAAGGGTAACGTGTAGGGGTAGAGTTGGGGAAAGAAAAAGACAACTGTCTATAACTATAATATCTAGTCTATAATATATGTCTATAACTAACCATTAAATAGACAATCAGATTGTTTAGTCCTCATGTTGCTAAACCTATGAATTGTGTACTAATTGTATTTAGATAAGACAAATCGTTCTCAACAAAACAAATCATTTTTATGAAAGGAAAAACATTTAGAGACACTTGGTCTCAGCACACCAGACATATTTTAATCATGTATTGCCATTAAAGCTGTCAAAACAAATACTGAATGCCTAACATGTCTATGTGGCGGTTTCCCGGACAAAATATCTTGTTTTGGATTAGACTAGACTAAAAGAAATTCATAAGAGCTGTCCAAACTGAGGATGAGTAAATTAACTTTTCATTTTAAAGTGACATATCTTTAAAATACATCAGTGCCCTTTGTTTTGCTTCAAAATGCACAGAAGTAAATCATTTAACAAAGACATGTTTGTTAAAACTAGTTATATTTCATAATTACCACTAAGGCCTATTTAAATCCTGGTATTAGGCTAATCTCTGTCCGGGAAACCACCCCTATAGGTTCATAGATAGGCAGATGGATGGGCTGACCTGTCATGAAAGAAAAACAAACATGTTTGTGTCTGGTCAGTCAGTTGTTATTTTTGGAAATCTTAATCCTTAAGCAGAAGATTGTAAACACATCCGTGTCCCTTACACACATACACCAATGAAAAAAAAATCATCATAAAAGGTTTCTAAAAATGATTTTGTTCAGCTTCAGAAAAACGGAACAATACACCACGTGTTTGGTCGTTTAAACATTAAATGTTCTGACTGAAATATCCCTGGATAACCTGTCTGCTTTAATCCACACACACTCATCCATCATCCTGGCTGCTCACGTACATCCCACATGGAAATTAAGAAGTATTAAGAAGTAGATAAATGAGCACATGATGAACTAAACCTCTCTCTCATTCTCTTTCTAGAACAGCGCTGGTGTTTTGGGATTAGGCCATCTCATTAGAGAGAGTTTCATTATCTTACATAAGCCCTGAACATGTTATACCACCCAGCTCTGGCTTCCCATTTTTTATAACATGGCACACATCTGCATGATGTCACATCCGCACACGTTATACCTCATTCTCTTATCTTCAGTGGCTTTAGGCAAAGTTACCTATATTCCACCTGCATGTGAGTAGTTGCACTGTGCTGTATCATATTTCATATATTGTACTGTATTGTATGTGAGATAGATACTTTGACAGACAAATGGACAGATATCTAAACACACAGTCCCTACTGAAAAATCAGAAATCGATCAGAGATGGTTTGTTATAATGTTTTCTTTTTGGGGGGGGTCTCAACTATATATTGATGTTATATGCCAGATGATAACCAATAAAACACTAATAATCCTACTGGAATATAATCCAAAACGATGGTTCATTATGGTATGTATATCATTTCAATTTTATACTGCGTCTTAGTTACATTTTTGACATTATTTTCTTTGACATAGCACCATGTACATGTAGTCTATATGTTTATTAATTCATTCCATATACATGGTTTGCTGAAGTTATCCAATGAGCGCGAAGGGAACCCCGGTTTACCAATACCGTGCGCGCCCTGGCTCTCACAGCGTGAACACGAACGCGCGCATTGGCTCGACATCCCCCTCCCACGCGCCGACTGCCCTTTAAATGCTCGCGCAGGGCTTTAAATAGCAGGTGCTCGAACCCGTCTCCCATCACACACACATCACCATCATCATCACCGCTGTAATGTCCACCGCCAGCGCCGAGACGACCGCGCAACTGCCCTCGGCGGCGGGCCGAGTGTTCTTTCAGTCCGGCGTGGGTTGCGCCGGTTCCGCTCCGCTGCAGAGGGATGACCCGGTGCCGAAGAAGCAGGGCAAAGTGACGGTAAAGTACGACCGCAAGGAGCTGCGGAAAAGACTCGTGCTGGAGGAATGGATCATTGAACAGCTGAGCGAACTGTATGACTGCGAGGTGAGACTGGACCCGAATCTGCACACCCTGAACGCACGGATACTTTAAGAGCAGTGCTAATTTGCGTTAATTTATTTAATTATGCATGCATTTTTAAGTATTTTATAGTAACTTGTACGTACATTATAATGTAATAATAATTTACTAAATTATAATTTATGGATGCATGTGCCAAAGAAACTGCACAATAATATTGCTGACTTTATCTAAATTTGCATCACTAAATTAGACTGGAGCATAACCATCCTTTATCCTAACCATCCATTATCCATGCTTTTCATCTTAATCAGGCAATGCACATTAGTCATAGTTATTTGATCACCCTTATGGGGCCTGAACCTGTCCTAGGGTCACCACCAGCTCAAGGATATACCAACACCATAGGTTTATATATTGATAAATGGTGATTTCCCTTGTGTGACCTACATTTGGCTTCTCTAAAGCAACGCTTGCACATAAAGCAATGCAGCCATGACTTTAGTGTGGGATTCTTGGTTATCAATCTTCATTTAAAGAAGAAGAGGTCTTTTTGCTGACTTCTGGAAGGTCAGGGTCTTGCTCTTTTGTTCTGGATCTATCTATCCATCCATCTCTCTCAGTATTTCTGTTTTGCGGCTGCTGCTGCTGATGCTGAAGGCGGCGGATAAAATTGGCACATTTAGTGGGTTTCCCAAATTCTGAATGAGCAGGAATTGGATATAGCTGATGTGATGTTAAAGAGGTGAAGATAACGGAGAACGCATGTTGGTTGTGCAAATCTCTCAGTGAAGAAGAGCATATGGTGAATTAACCTTTAACACTGGACTTGGGTTTTTCCCAGTCAGCCTTAACAATCCAAGAATGGGTGCTTAGTTGTGGAAATCTGATGGCAGCGATTTCACTGACAGTCATACTGTAGGCTACGTTGAAAACAGAGAAAAAAGTGAGGCATAGAGTTACGTGAATGTATTATACACCAACACTTCAGTATTCACATGGATGTTTATGTTTTTCGCATCTAGTCTGTGCCAATGTTCATCTTTAATTATAATCCAAACTTTTCAGCTGCCAGTTTATTTTAACAGGATTGTTTGTGCCTAATAGACTATTTTATATGTGTTAAATACAACATCAAAACTTGTAGCTAATCAGATTAAAAAACACTAGTGCTGTTTACTCAGGTGCATTTTAATGGCCGTCACATTTACACGAGGAAAAACTAGAGGAAGTCACACATAGCTGTTAACAACTTGAGACAAGTGTCTATTTAGCTGTAGATCATAAGCTTTATGTAAACAGCAGAGTGTTATATAGGATTAGGCCTACATGTCAGCTGAGACAATAATGCAGTAATGCAATGCAAGTATTAATAAAAGACTATTATAGTTGTGAAACTGAGGCATTTTTGTCCAGTTGAATTGGATTACTAATGCATTTCTTTAGATATAATAAATTTCCTAAATGCAATCCAACGTTTCTCTCAGTTGCTCAATGCAAATACAGTGTATGTGTTAACTGTGCTTGACAGCATGTTAACCAGGTTAGTGTGGAAACAGACAGCTGCTGATCGGATTTGCCAAGATCGCCATATTTCAATATGGCTGTTAATGTGAGGTGATGTTGAGCTTTGATGCTGTAGACACACACACTTAAGGAAGAGTAGGTCAGTTTAGGATTACTTGCTGACAGAGAAGTTTAAGGAAATTCAAGCGTTCCCAACTAGATTCTGGATTTAAAGCGTTGCCATAAGATCTCCAATAACATTAGCGTAACTGTCTTCTAGGGTCAAGTGTTCTCATGGCTGATAAAGGGTTTAATAAGAATCTTGTTGAGCAAGTAGTTACATTAGAGATGTATAAAGTTAATGGAGTGGTACTAACGTTTGTTACCACCTCCATAATGCAAGAATGTATATTAAATGCAGTGCCACGTTTGCAATGCTTTGACCATCTGTGTTTACATCTTTGCAGAGAGTAAAACATAAACTTTACCATAATAACTAGTGCAACCTTTACAAAAAACACGCTGAGGTGTTCTCAGTTGGAAGAGCACTGTTAGTAATGCAAAGGTTGTGGGGGTTTGAGTCCCAAAGAACACACGTTTTGGTCTTTAAAGGTGCAGTGTGTAATTTTTAGAAGGATCTCTTGACAGAAATGCAAAATAATATACAAAGCTATATGATCAGGGGTGTATAAAGACCTTTTAAAATGAACCGTTATGTTTTTATTACCTTAGAATGAGACGTTTTTATCTACATAGCGAGGGTCTCCTTACATGGAAGTCGCCATTTTGTGCCGCCATTTTTCTACAGAAGTTGTTTCCAAAGATGACATGTTTGTCCGGTGGTGGCTACCGTAGCTTCTCTATGCGTTTCAAAAACGAGGGGTGAGCAGTGAACTGCCATTGGTTGCAATTTGCAACCTCACCACTACATGCCGCTAAAATGTATATACTGCACCTTTAATGTAAGTCACTTTGAATAAAAGAGTCTGCCCAATGCATAAATGCAATGTAAATGTAACACACTAAAGATGTCATTTAAAAATATATATATATATCAATGTTACAGATTTTTGTGGTGTGTGCACTCTAAAAAATGCATCAGGTTGAGTTTGAAAATAACCCATGTAACCGATGTAATTTTACCTATGCTGGGTTGTTTTAACCCATTGTTGATTCAAATATAAACATTTTCTGGGTTAATTTAACCTAATGTCTGGGTTTGTCCCTTTTTGACCCAACGCTGGGTTAAAAATAACCCAGCATTTTTTTTAGAGTGTATGCTATCTGAACATGTTATGATTAGCTGGTCTATTGACTGACTATTAAATTATAGGCTGTTAGTCACAAAACTGAACCCCAGCCAATAAATGAGATTGAGTGAAAGCACAACATGGATTTGACATACTTGTCTGTCATGTTATAGTAGAGAGTATCTATACTCGCTAAGCTCGCCTCACTTTATTTTGGCTCGGTATGCTTTTCCCTTGCAGTTTACTACCGCTTGAAAGTGGGTGGGATTATAGACTTATTGATAGTTGCGTCGCGTCTATTGCAATGACATAGAAGCTGTTTATACCTAAGCTGCATTTTGGTCAACAAGTTGGCAAAGCTAAATACAGTTGTAAACAACATTTTGAGCTTGTACATCTCAACATAAAGGACTGCCCGGTATTGTCACTTGCCCAATCGGGCCAGTGCTTCATCCTCAGTCACTAAAATATATTTTCATCAATGTATATTATTTAACATCTTGGAAGCAGACATTTACTTGGGTAAAACATGACGAAAGAAACAATGCAATATTTTGCACAGTTTGCTGTCAGTTTACAGGTAAAGCAGAAAAGTTTGGAGATTTTTTTGTTGAAACATATCTGTTGTATATATTTATACAATTATATTTGACTTTTAAAAATTATTGTTTTTAAATATGTGACACTGACATTTTCTTTTTGGGGCCAGTGAAAGTTTTGGCAGGGCAAGTGAAAACCTGAACAACTGGCCAAGTATAAAAATTATTTGCGTTGAGCCCTGTTCTATAATTTCGACGCCATTGACGAGAAAACACTTCCCTGCAAATGACGAGGTTTTACGGCAATCCATATTTCCGCTATTATCCACCAGGTGGCACACTTACCCGACTTAAAAAACCCAGAAGCAACCCTTTGTTAGCCTGACATTGTCATACTCAATTCTAGTCAGAATTTGAGTCTGATACAGCTCCATTGAGCTAAAATTATGAGGCGTGTCTCAACCGAAAAATGCCTCTGCACTTAATTGAACAGACATGCGACCAATCAGAGATACGGAGTGTGTGATGTTGAAATGGCGTCTTTAGCAGCCTGACCGAACTGCTAGTAATTTCGCTACAATGATACTAACATCATTGTTATTATACTAAGTCTGAGTTAGCGAAGGTACATCAACACCTACTATGTTTACAACATTTCATTTATATCACAACATTAAGTATTTACTAAGTCATACAGTAAGACTATCTCTTACTATTTGTACGTTAGGTGAACTTCATCCACGACGATGGCTACCCATTACATTGGCTTGAAAAATATCGGAGCCTAGCATGTCCCTCCACTTATTCAGCAGTCACGATTCCAGGCTTCCGAAAAGAAGCTGGCAACGACCGCTAATTATATCCATCTCGTCGTGCACGCAGAGTTGCATCGCCATGATACCCATTTCAGTTGCTTCTTTAACTTTGTCCTCCATAGGAAGGACGGCGAAAACATAAACAAATGCCTTGATCATGTTTCTCTGTTCCTCTTTTTAAATCAATGCTCTGTCGATATCTTTAAGAACAGACTCAATGTCAGAATCCACACATCTGAATTCACCAGCGGCAGCCATTTCATTGTAAACAGATTGAACACACGCGCTCTTTGGTGACGTGGTTGATACGTTACTGTTGATCATCTGTCCATCATCGTATAAAGCCCGCCCTCACAATTTGATTCGTCGGCCGGTTTTGGTATTCGCATAGTAGCTCCTCAACGGTGAATCCCCAGACCGATCTTCCCTGTTTTTCAAATCGTGGTGGGCGGGGCTAAGATCGGCTGGCACCCAGGCTAACCCTTTGTGTCAAACAGTAAGAACTCAGTTTTTGTTTAAATCATCGTTCTCAATCTGATCTCTAACAAAAGTTCTTTACAAAAATGCAGTTATCTCAACTTTTTGCTCAAAATTTGGTATTTTTGAAGACACCCACCCATATTTGAGATGAGATAAAAAGAGAATAAATGAGGGTTGTTGTTTTTTTAAGCAGAGGGTCTGTTCTTTCATTTGAATATTGTATGTTTTACATATTTAAAGAAGAACATTTTCTGGAAGGCATTCAAATTTTGTGAAAATCATAAAAAATGCTGCCGCTGGCTGGAAACTTAAAAAAAATGCTGGCGGGGAAAGGGTTAAGAGGTGGTCGGAAACGCATTCGACTGGATTGATCGAATAGCCACAAAAGACAACCTACTATCTCCTTACTGATCAAATGTGTAATGTACCAAGCATAATGTTTTTACATCGGCTTCTAGCGTGAACCGGGTGTTCGGCGCAGTCTTTAGGCTATCACTCATAAAACTAAAGCGGCTGCTGCAGTCTCTTTTATTTCTGTTTCTTTTGAGAGCGCAAGCTTATTTAATCAATTGCTCTAAAATATCTAAAAAGCTCTTAGATTTGCATGTAAAAAACGCTGTCCACACTGTAAAAAAATCAGAAATTACAGTGTTACTTTCAGCTTGTTTGCCGGTAATTTACCGTAGATTTAAATTTATGTTATTTACTGGCAGAGTAAACTGAGTTTGTTCAAAGTTGAATAAATTTTAAATATTAACAAGTCTTGATCTTTACAGAATAAAACTATACAATAACAGCCTCATGCAAAGCATTCTGGGAACCAGAAATCATCATCAACCTTTTTCTGTTTTTTGCTTCAGATTTTGTTTCCCAGAATGCCTTGCCTGATGCTGTTTTTGTGGTTTTACTCTGTAAAGACAAAGACTTGTAAGTGTTTGATGTTCATTTAACTTTGAACAAAATGTTGCCAGTAAATAACGGTAGATTTACGGTAAGTTACCGGCGGCCAGCTGCAAGTAACACTGTAATTTCTACGGATTTTTTTTACAGTGCAGCTTATTAGCGCACATCAATTTAAACCCTTATTTCTCCTGCTCGTGTTTCAAAGAAAGTAAAGGGACTCGTCCATAGACAATCTGATCGAAAGTTGACAATAGAGATGGATTAATACACCAGGTGTGAAAGGACATGTGTCTCTCTTGTCCACTTGTGATCCGATCAATCTTAGGAACTCGTACAACAAAGCACAAACGATGACATCACTTGGTTCCTTCGACGCACATTGACGCTGGTGATGACAATTCTGTCTAATCAATCAGTGATCTGCAGTGTTCACACATCACATTTAGTGATGTGTGAACCTCAAACGAGATGGTACTAAAATAAGTACCAGGTGCTAGGTACTGTACACAAAGGAGAGTCGTACCAAGCTATACTATACAAAGCGTCATAACAGAGCAAACAAAACTAAAAAGGATATTTGGGATATCTGAAGGTTGGAATTGTGGAAAAGGATAAGAAATTACAGAGCAGAAATAAGAAGGAAGATGAGAAAAGAGAAACAAAGAAAAGGTTTAGTAGACAGTCAAACAAGGAAAACAGGCAATTAAATGGCACAAAAACTACAGAGGTGAGATTTTTGCCTCAATAGGGAATTAAATCAATTTCTGCCTGGAGTAAAACACCACATCCTTTAATCCACACACAAACAACCTTTGAATAGGTGTGTGTGTTCATTTCATCAGCAGGACATCCATGTATTCTTTATTATCTTTGCTTTCTCAGCACTTCACCTGTATGGAGATACAACCGCAGGACATTTTCTATATTTGCTTAATGCTTATGTGTATGTCAGAGCTCTGATGGCTTTGCTTCGGTTAAACAGATCCGTTAGGAGTTTATTAGTGTATTGAATGTGAAGACGAGGATGTCTGGTGTGAGTTAATGATGGAGACTTCAGAATCAATGACGGTCACAAACCGCTGCAGCAGCTGTTTCCGAGCAGATGATTCGGTCTATTTTAGGCACGGTGCGCTAGTTTGCAATGCAGATTCCCCCTGTGTGTATGTGATGAAAGCTGATCACTGTCTGTGATAGGATGTGAAAGCTCATTATAATAAATACTGTCATATAACGCACTGCATGCATGATCTCTGAGAGGTTGGTTTACATAAGCCCTCGTCTTGTTATCTTGTCATTCTTAGGGAACGGTGCTGTTTATGCATTACATTACATTTAGATTCAGCAGAGATGTTTTAATCCAAAGCGACTTACAGTGCATTTTATCAGTATGTGTGTTCCCTTGGCATTGAACCCATGACCTTTGCGTTGCTAACACAATGCTACCAATTGTTTTGCAAGAACATGCATATTAAATACACTATTAGACTTTTTATTGTATATATGCGGTAACTCACTGGCAACACTGCCCCCTTACAGTACCATAACTGTACATGTTTTTACAGTATGATGTCTTTACCGCAATTCCATTTTATAGTATAATACACTTACTGTAACCTAGTTTTAATTAAATATATTGCATTGAAGGGGAATTGAACCGGGTCACCCATGTAGTAGGTTCGTAACACTACCACAGAGCCACAATCTTTTTGAAGTCTTGAGGTCAAATTCAAATCTGACGGTCAAGCATTTATCCATAATCCATAATTTTATCCTTAAAGCAACACTATGTAGTTTCCATGTAAAAATGACTTACAGCTCCCCCATGTGGTTGAAAAGCGCAACAGTGCCTGGTATCAGACACTCTTCTCCAGGCAGGGGGAGGGGTGGGGCTGTGTGCTCTACCCTCCACCGCCACTTTCAGAGACTGCTTGTAGCAGCTAGGAGGCTGCTCAGGTTGCAGCAACAGTACAATTTGTCCAGTTAAAAGTTGTTCTATCACTGAAATAATTTTAGAGAAATGATTTAAAGGTAAAAAAAACTACATAGTGTTGCTTTAAATCCCAACAATTCACATTTTGAAATTTGCGTCACTGCTAAAAGCATAACAAATAAAATTAATTTCATTTCATACACTGTAAAAAATTCTGTAGAAATGACAGTGTTATTGCAGCTGGGTTGCCGGTAACTTACCGTAGATTTAAATTTATGTTATTTACTGACAAGAGTTTGTTCAAAGTTAAATACATTTTAAATATTAACAAGTCTTTATCTTCACAGAATAAAACTATACAATAACAGCCTCATGCAAAGCATTCTGGGAACCAGAAATCATCAACCTTTTTCTGTTTTTGCTTCAGATTTTGTTTCCCAGAATGTTTTGCTTGATGCTGTTTTTTTTAGTTTTACTCCGTAAAGACAAAGACCTGAAAATGTCCAACGTTGATTTAACTTTGAACAAAATGTTGCCAGCAAATAACACAAATGTAAATCCACGGTAAGCCACCGGCAACCCAGCTGCAATAACACTGTAAATTCTACTGAATTTTTTTACAGTGTAGATATACTTAATTTTTCCATTTTATATGCTTTTATAACACTGTTTTATTCAACAACAGTAGCACTACTGCTGTTGTTTTACAGCAGTCTACCGCAAATTCAAAACATACAGTAAATCACTGTAAATGAAATGTTTATACCCATAATGCAATGCATATTACAGTGATAAACTGGAAAAGAAAATAATGCTATTTTACTGGGCATTTTGTAGTAAGTAACTGTAGAAATTACAGTTAAGTCTAACAGTGTATGTCAATTTAAATAATGTTAATTGCTTCATTATCCTTTTTAATGTATCATGCATGAATCACCGAAACACACAGAGCGCACATATGACTGTATGTAACCATATTTACACACACAGCAAAATCTGCCCTTCACATTCTGCCCAATGGATTTCTGTAGAACTGCCCCTGTCTGCAAAAGATACCCACAACCCCCCTCTCCGCCATCTTCCTGTTTAAAGAGGGGGGGATGGAGTCTCCTTTGTGGTTTAACGCTTCAGGGGTCTGTATCTCTGATATTAAAGGGAATGCATTTCGAGTCTGACTGTTTGTATTGATGCTGTACGTGTGTTTTATCGTTCGTGCATGAGACTTTGTCTCATTTCTTTCATTTTTGTCTGACCTTATATAGAGACTAAATTGATTCGCTTTGTGTTTATGGTGTTATATGAGCACATATGTGCAGAATACAGTACAGTCTGCTTGCGAATATGAGGTGCATATTGTGGGTGTATGTGGGAGTGATTAAATTTTTTGAGCATTGCCGAAGGCTTTTTGTGCACACTTTCGACCAAGGCTCTCCGTTCTAATATGAATCCACACTGATGTGACCTGTCTGCTATGAGAGAGACAGACAGACAGACAGTGAGAGAGACAGAAAAAGAGCGAGAGAGGCAGGGAAAGACAGACCGAGAGAAAGCGAGAGAGAGATCCTTTGTGTGATGCTGAAACACCAGTCGACTGCACAATGAGTCGCGGTGCACAAACGGGTGACGAGCAGGTGTCTGCGCAGATTTTGCAGACAGACAGAGCTCATTCATCCCTCAAACCTGACAGCACACACACACAGCTGCATTTATTCACAATAACGCAACGTAATTTAACCCCGCACGCACATTTGCACAGCAGGAACGTCAATAATGTATTAACGTGATAATTCGTTCATGTTGAAATATTGCAATTAAATGCGCAATGTGAAACCTTTATAAAGCGACTGACAAGTTACATTATTGGATGTGTTATTCATGTCTGTAGCCCAAATGATAAATTATGTCCTCTGAAGGTTTATTTAAAAACTCTAACCTTGTGCATGGACAATAATGATCGTGAAGTTGCATAAACAGATGCCACTAATTCACATAAACAGTTCAGACATTTTATTGTAAACTGAGTATACGTATATGGTGTTTTTATGTATCAGATCTGTCTTTTATATGGCGTCTGGTGCATTAATGTAAATGAGGCTAATGAAATGATAGTGTGAGATCTTTGATAGTCTCTGTGTTATTATCTTGATGTATGTCAGATCAGTCTGTGATTGATAAGACGTCTTGTCAGTTAGCTTGACTGATTCACTGATTGTAAAGCTTTATTGGGTTTAGTGTTTTTGGCTCATATTGTCCTTTTCCTGACTTTAGGACACTGGGGAGTGCTAGCAGACGCAAACTGGTTCATAAAGAATTATTACAATATTAATCCTTGTAATTGTAAATGTTTAGGCAATAGTACTCGATAGTAGCCAGACAAAATTTTATTCATTTCAGAAGGGTGGGGTAATGCTCTAAAATGCTTACATTTAAAAAAAAAAGTATATTTCTAGTGCTTTGGGAAGTGATTTGTTTTTGCCCGCAAGAGCAAGTGTGTCTCATCATAACCTTTCTTTAGAGAAGTGACAAAAGATAAATGAAAAGGGACATATGACCTAATTTGGTATGAGAATAGCGCACTGTATACATAGTTTTGATATAGCCTGTTGGGTAATTGCTAATTTCTAATTTTGTAAGCATGTTTACTTTTCTTAATAACAACCATATAGTGCAACAATACAATATTTTATGACAACAACTATAAGTATACATCTCAGTTTGTAATAGATCATAAGAGTTTATCCCATGTATTTTCTCTGTAATGTTTGTTCAAGACATGAACATTGACACATAACGTGTGATTGAGTATATAACAAGATATTTACGTGATAGTTCGTTGTGCAAATATTGTTAAACATAAAGGGCCCCATTTTAATGATCTAAGCGCATCGTCTAAAGCGCAAGGCACACGGTCTAAACAGGTGTGTCCAATGCCACGTTTGCTAATTTAATGACAGGAAAAATAGTTTGTGCGCCAAACGCACGGCCTAAAATGGTTGTTCCTATTCTCGTAATGAGTAATGGGTGTGTTTTGGGTGTAACATGCAATAAACCAATAAGAGTCTCAGCTCTCATACCCTTTAAAAGCCAGTCGCGCTGACGCCATGCCGATTTTCTATTTAGATGGCGGAATTTGTAAACTGAAAAACTAAGCGAAGGAAGAAGACCACCAGTTTAAGATTGATATTAAAAATTTGCGTTGTTTTCATTTATATTGAAAATTTTATTTTTTTGTAATTACTTTTACATTTTAATCCTTTGATTTTTCATATTTTAAACCGTTTATGTGCTGCTGCGCATCCATGTGATAAGCAAACGCGAGTTGTTGTCCTGTTTATAGGTGCATATTACTAACGCGCTCAGCTCATTAAATAACAAAAACAATATTGCCCCATAGACTTTAGACCAGGTTTTTGTTGGTCAATGGCGTAGTCTATTTTAGTTGCCTCAAAATAGCAACGCACCAACAATGCGCCTAAACACATTGCATTTTCAGACCAGAAAGCCTATGGGCGCAAAATTGGGCGCAAATACATTTGCTATTTAAACAATGTGAAAATGATAATTGCGCAGAGTTGAAACTAGCAAAAGACACTTGCGTCACGCATTGCGCCGGGTGTTTTATAGAGCCCAAAACCTCATATAAACCCCAAAAGTTGTGTACAAATGTTATTTAGTTAGAATGAATCATGCTTCTGTTGATTCCGGTCAACGTGCTTAAAAAAACTGAGAAAGGTTTTTAACGTATTCATGCCTTGTGTTTTTTGCAATCTGTACGAATTGGATATATGTACTTATAGTATAGGACTATATTAGTGTTTTAAAGAAAAGTAAACATGTTTACAACATTAGAAATGAATGATTAACCAACAGGCTAATAACAAAATAGATGTAATTATCTCAAAATTATGTCACACGATGTCTCTTCTCATTGTAACAATCCATGATTTCTGAGGTTCTTGTTCTGTGAAAATTTGTAAAGTTATGTATTTTATTTGTTTTGATGGCTGAATGACCAGCATCCTTATACAAAACAATAGGTTTAAAGCGCAGGCTCTGGACGTCCATCACTCACATTGTTTTGAAATCAGTTTGGCTGAATAAGGCGTGTATAGCTCAGAAAGTTTCTTCCTGAAAGAACTTTGAGTAATATTTGAGTTTATATGAAAATTATTTTATATTGTTTTATATTGCACACTTTAGAGCACAGTTAAAAAACTTTTCAAGATTTCTTTTAAAGCTATAGGCCAGATGCATGTGAGATTACTGAAATCTTATTTTCTCCAAAGAAAAATCCAAGAATCAGAAGGGCAAAATTCGTCTGAGTAACAACCGAGATATTAAGGAGATCTAATTTATGATTTTCTATATATTTCTTTCCTACAGTTACTTAAACACGTGTGCACACACACACACACATACACACGCACACACACTCCACACGGGTACACAAAGACACATACGCAGACACACTCAGTCAAAGCGGGACATTCTGTTTCAGACTTTAATTTGATTACATTGTGTCTGAAAATCCATCATTGTCAGCAGACGATATTTTGATGAAATCTCTCCTTAAAAAGACACGAGAGATCAAAATTCATTCTTTTCAGTTTCTTCCTCACTGTATAAAACCACCTACACTTTCAACACACAACACACACACTCATCCTTATTAACTCTGCACTAATAGTTTTCAACCTGCTTTTCTTTAAGTCTCAATCTCACTTTTTCTCCTCCTGTAAGTAAATGATATTTATTCAAGTGACTATTAGAAACACAATCACATAGAGAGAGTGAACGAGATGTTGGACTGATGCTGTAAACCGTCATTGGTTGTTATGGGTTGGCGAGTTATCAGATGTTTCTGGACAGTCAGAGCTGACTCAGCATTTCTTAGAAATCACTTTAGAGACAAACAAGCTTTTTCATTTTTTGATACATTAGTGCAGATAAGAAGCTTTAAGGTAGATACAGAAAGTCAATCTATAGGAAAGATTATATATCTATATTCTCCAAACATCATCAAATAATACCTTTGTATATTTAGTTGTGTCATCATATGAGGAGTTCCAAAACCATATAAGTGTGTTTGACATGTTTTGAAATTTTGACACGTTGACCGGTATTTCTGAATGGCCTGCGGCCGGGATTATGCGGATTTAAAGTGAACGTATTTGATGGATGTATAATACGTGCCGAGAGCGTTTGGTGTCTGTCATTATCTAATTTTTGACGGCGGTAGCGTTTAGCGGTTTTTGCATCTGAGCTCCTCATACTGTCATGTAAGGATGTCTGGCCCACTTAGCAAATGTATACAGTGCGTAAACAAATCTGGTTTATGTTTTGCTATAATGTTGTGTGTGTATTGTACTATACAACCAGTCAATGGTATGGTCCCTTACTGTGGGTTCCCACCAGCCGCGAGTTCAATTCGATTTGCGCCAGTAGATTACATACAAATCAGACGCGTCCTCGCGTGGGGCGATGCGAATGACGCGATATGGGCGGCGCAAAATTCACATGACACGAAGTTCAATCCCACGAGTAATCTAGAGCGGATAATGCTACGTACACACCAACCGCACCGCCCATATTGCGCCATTCGCATCGCCCCACATGAGGAGGCGTCTGATTGTGTCTTTGCATTGACTTTGTATGTAATCTACTCGCGCAAAACGTTGAACTCGCGTCTGGTGTGAACCCACAGTAACGCAATGCCCTGCGTTTGGTGTGTACGTAGCATTACATAACGATGACAGTGTACTGTGTTTGTGACAAGTGTATTATTTCATTGCCATACCTCTCATTTATCAAGCAAGCTATTCCAAAGTGATTGCTACATGGAAAATACCATGTGTGTCTCTCTCTTTATCTCTCTCTCTCTTTCTCTCTCTCTCTCTCTCACCTTGAAAGAGGGTAGTGTATTTTTAGAGTTGTGCTCATGTTTGTCACCACAGTTGTTCAGTTTTCTGATTAATGACCACACAGATTAACCTCAGCTTGTGCATTTACTGACACTGCCTGAGACATGACACTTTTGTCACTTTATATGCATAATTCAAAATTTCTCTTATCTTAAAGGAACACGCCCAGATTTAGAGTTAGATAAGTCCATACATACCTTTCTCATCTCCGTGCGTGCTGTGGCTCTGTCTGACACAGCCCCCGCTAGCTTAGCTTAGCACAAAGACTGGAAGTTAATGGCTCCAGCTAGCAAACTGCTCCCAATAAGTGACAAAATAACGCGAGCATTTTCCTGTTTGTGTGTTGTGGTTTGTGTGGTCACACCGTGTACAAATAACAAGGTGGTATGAGACACAGACATTTTTTAACCATATAAATACTGGGAACTATATTCTCAGAAGATGAAGCACTGATACATTAGCGGAGTGATTGCACAACTCTGACCGAACTCTCTGCTCCTCACCAGGAGGCTTCTCGGGTGCTGCGAGCAAATCACTCCGCCCAAGTAGCAGTGCTTCGCCTTCTGAGAATATAGTTCCCAGTATGTATACTGTTAAAAGATCGCTGTGTCTCATATCACCTTGTTATTTGTACACGGTGTGACTACAGTATACAAATCACAACATATAAATAGGAAAATGTTCACGTTATTTTGTCACTTATTGGGAGCAGTTTTTTTAGCTGGAGCCATTCACTTTCAGACTTTGTGCTAAGCTAAGCTAGCGGGGGCTGCGTCAGACAGAGTTACAGCACGCACGGAGATGAGAAAGGTATGTATGGACTTATCTAACTATGGGGGATACCGTGAATAAGCTAAATTCCCAAAATCTGGGCGTGTTCCTTTAAATCTATCTACACCTCATCTATCCAGTCAGTTCAGCACATCTAGTAAGGAAGTATTGAGTGAAACAGAAATCACACAAGGAAAATAGTAGGCGTGGTTTGTGTTTCCATTGAGAATTGATTGGATATAGACAAGCGATCTAGCTGACGTCATCAGGTGAAAGATTATAAGAGCACATGAATTAAAAAAATAATAGTGATCCAAGGGGATAAATAGTTTATAATGACTGCAATATACCATTAAAAATTTTGATCCTGAAACACAAAACCTTTTTTTTTATTAAGATTTGTACATAATCGTAAAGTTTTCTATTGATTGTTCCTAAGATTTGATCTTGACAAATGTTTTATCATTTTTCATATTTATATTGAGACTTTTCATTGCAGTCTTAGAGAAATCCGAGCACAATGCAATACATTAGCCACCTGCATATCAAAATTATAATAAATTGTATAATGATAGACCATCTATTATATTTGATAATTCATAGAATAATCAATGGAATTAATAATAAATATTATTAACCCAGCAAGCAATAAAATCAATAAAACCGATCTAGTACTATGAGTAACCAAGTTCTGGCCAAAATAAATTTAAATTTGGTTAATTTGGTTGTTTTTGCCTAAATGTCTTGTGAGATGTCCAGTATGATACTGCATCATATAAGCAAACTCAACGTTATTAGTTTTATTCATTTAATTATTAATTTTTTTTTTTTTTTTTTGGGCTATGGTTATATGTCAAAATTTCTACTGAAAGCTACATTTTTCAATGTGTTAGCCTAGACGTCTTGACTGTGTTTAGACAGCTATTATACATCTTTTAAACGCAAAATTGCTTGCTGGAAAAGCATTCAGCTTTAAAGATTGCTACAGGTATAGGAGAAACAATTGAGATACAACAGATGTCATAATTGATTTGCTATTCATTATTGAATTGATTTATCTCCTGCATGGGCAGCTCATTGTTTGATGTTCTTCGACAAATGTCACATAGCCTATACTGTGTTTCATACAGGAAGAGGAAATGCCAGAGGTGGAGATAGACATCGATGACCTGCTGGAGGTTAACAGTGAAGATGAAAGGGCTGTAAAACTACAGGTAAACCTCAGTAAAATATCTTCACTTGATTATTTTATGAACGTTTAAGCACCTGAAGCTGTTGTTTTGTGTGTGTTTTTGTCAGGAATCACTGTCAGACTGCTTCAAACCCACCGATGTAAGTCAATATGCACACCGACATACAGTAGATCTGTTTCAAGCCCTAGTGAGCTGAGATGGGAATCTTATCAAATGTGATATATTTTAAGTATAAGTTGACTTTAAATCCATGCATTTCAAATGCTAGTGAAGTCATACAGACATGCACACAGTTTTAGGGCATTTATGTTCATATGAGCCAACTGACCTGAAAACATGCATGTGCTCAAATAATCTATCCAACACAATGACATTCACCCACTGACCCACATGCACAGATTAAACACGCGCACAGACGTTTACAGTCGCGGCTGGTGACTTCTTTTTTGAGGGCGCACGATGCAAAGCTTGTCATAACATGTATTTAGCCTTTCGTGTCAAAATATGTGCATCATGTGAACTTATGTGCAACATGCGACATGTCAAAATATGTGCCTGCTGCAGATGTTTTGTTGGGGTTTATAAAAGAGACGCTCACCTTTGCCAGGTACTCGCTTAGTCTCATGTATTCAGAGTTTAAACAAACATGTCCCTACCCAATAAAATCTGGACCTTTTATTGATAGACCCGCCCTCACACATATGCAACTCAGGCAACGATGTCAGTTAGTAGACACGCCACTTACTGCTGATTGGCTACAAGTGTGTTTTGGTAGTCAGCCTGACTCCAAAGTGTTTTTCAAAATCATGCACCCCGACTTTAAGTCGTGTCTTGCGAGTATTTTGTGAACACGAGCGTCTCTTTTATCATAAACCCTTTCAATGCATGTGCAGCAGGCACGTATTTTGACACATGCACATGGTTCAAACGATGCAACGAACACATATTTTAACATGGTGAGCAACACATGACACTCCGAACACATTTTTTGAATTCGCGCCCTGGATGTTTGCTTGACATATGATACGGACTACCGGCACATCCGGGAACTTGACTGTAAATTTCGTCACCGCCCCTTTTCGTGGGAAAAAAAAGCAGCGCTTCCATTCAAAATAGCGGAACAAAGCAACGTTTTTACACAGCCGGCAGGCGTAAATAACTTATGAAATCACTCAGATTAAACATGTCGAGTATTTATCTGTCCATCCTGCCTGCCATAGAGCGCAAAAGATACATTAACACATTTAATTTGGTAAATATAAAAATATGTCCCTTTCATTCTCACAGCGTCAAATTTTGTGTAACAACGCCATCAAGTGATTGCTGGAAATATCGCTAAGCCAGTTAGTTGTATGACTCGACGGAAAAGTGCACTCATTACTCTAAATATAAAGACATAATAAATAAATACGGAGTAACTTTCAAATACGAAGTAAAATCATTCACTTGCTTCCCTGTTGACTCGATGAGGTACGAGTAAATGTCTGGGTAAGACACCTCTGGCCAATAGGGAGCGTTGTTACACAAATTTGATGCTGGGAGAATGAAAGAGACATGTGTTTATATTGACCAAATTAAATATGTTAATGTATCTTTCGCACTCTTTGGCAGGCAGATAATTACTCAACATGTTTAATCTGAGTGATTTCATAAGTTATTTACGCCTGCCGGCTGTGTACGAAGGTTGCTTTGTTCTGCTATTTTGAATGGAAACCAATGGAACGTCTAGTGTGATTTCATCCAAAAGTGGGCTTGAACCTGTTCAGAGACATTCTATGACGTTGCGCCGGTTGTGCGTATAGATTTCTATTGCATTAGTGCAAATTATAAATTATTTTGTACCGTAATGGATTAGTTAACTCTTAAGAATTTTTTTGTCCCCAGATTCTAGCTAGTACATAAAGTAAAGCCGAGTAAAGCACCCCTTCCACACATACACACGCATCCTCACAATCCTCACTAATCTAATCGCAGACTCTTAAACAGAATCATGCATGCCTTTTTAAGTGTTTGTGTCTGTTTGCAACTCTAATCTCAATCAGAAATTGCACCAGTATCAAGCTCTCTCTTTCTTTCTCTCTCTCTCTCTATAACCCCATTCACACAACACCTTGGTAACATTCACAAAAAAGCATTCTTGTGAACAAGAGTAACAATGCCATAATTGCAACAGTTTACTAAGGCCCTGTCCTCAGAGTCCACACTTTGATGACATCATGTAGTGCAGACCTTAGGGACCCTTGACGTGAGTCCAAGAGGGCGCACCGGAGACACCCTACGGACTCGTAGACTAAGCAAGCGCGAGCAATTTAAGGCCACAAGACCGAAAGTGCACATGAAGTGCGCCATTTGGGACAGGGCCAAAGTGTCATTGCAACAAGAAGTTATGGTTCAGCTCTTTGACACAGGGATTTAAACGCAGATTAACATTGAAGCAGAAGTCTGAAGCAGAATCAGGGATGATTTCAGATCACCGCAATGATTACACATCTCTCTAAAAACACAAGAGGGAGCTGCAGCGCCTGTATAAACGAGACCGTATCTGAAGGCGCCCCTTAACTGATAGTGTAATGCGATACATTGCAAAGCCATTCAATAAAGTAAAAAAATGCATTTAAAGTAATGCTTTAGGTCTGCTGTGGTACAGTTTATTTTGATTGCATTTTTATTGTGTTTATTTCTTATGAAGAATTTTCAGTTTTTGAAAGATATATTCATTAAATAATCACTTTTAAATATGTGTTATGTGTATTAATATTAACAATATAAACAATGTGTGAAAATTATTTCATGACCAAATAAAAAAAATATGAGAATTGAATTTCAAAGAAATAAAAAACAATTAATCGTCATAACCGTAAAAATGTATTCGACAATTAACTGTCAGCCAAATTTCATAACTGTGACAGCCCTAATGTGTGTGAATGCACGCACAGATTTCAGAAAATCATGAACGAACCAAAAATCAAACATTCCGGATGCATTTTCGGTGTATTTTTCGTATTCTTTGTGTGTAAAAGGGCTTTTCTCTCTCTAAGCCCATTAACACTTTGGTCCTACAAAATTCTCTCTCTGTCTCTCTCTCTCTCTCTCTCTCTCTCTCTCTCTCTCTCTCTCTCTCTCTCTCTCTCTGTCTCTCTCTCTCTCTCTCTCTCTCTCTCTCTCTCACACACACACACACACACGCACACACACACACACACACGCACACACACACACGCGCCCGCACACACGCGCGCGCACACACACACACGCACGCACGCACGCACGCACGCACACACACACACACACACACACACACACAGATAAAGGTGCTCAAAAGGTTCTTCTCAGAGATAGGAAGATTAAATAAGATTATGATATTTTTGCCTTAATTTCTAATTGGGTGATATTTGATTTAAAACCGCCGAAACGCAATCTTTTAGTCTTACAGCTTTGGACTTTGTAACTCTGTCTGTCTGTCTGTTTGCTTGTATGTCTGTCTCACTTTCTTGCTGTCGTTCCCTCTACAGGAATTTGTGCGTGAGCTGCTTGGTAGGATAAGAGGAATGAGAAAACTCAGCGCTCCTCAGAAGAAGAGCTTTTAAGTGCTTGAAAATGCCAACGACAATCCAGCTACCTGGACTATAAGTCATCGCTCAGCCTCACAGCATACAGCACACTACCCCTCAAGGACTCCATATCCCATGATGCATTTCTCATCAATATACCAGAATTCATTTTCCAAGGACCCATATACTGCATCACAAAAAACATGCAATCAACATTTGTTCAGACTTCAAACTTAAATTCAGTGGTAAGCCATGTATGTGTTTTCCGATGTTACCCATAATTCAGGCAATAAATCTTGCAAAGTTCATCCAGGACACAACTTCAGTAAAAAACTGAATCTCAGTAGCCATCTGGGATGATGTATAGGCACAACTTCTCTGTAAGTCTTCTTGGCCCTCTCCCCAGTTGGTTTATAATCAGATGCAGTAGTACAATATAGTAGCAGTGTTTTTATAGACTACAACTGAATGCAAAGCTATTTTATGTATAGTTTATATTGTTTTTCTATTTTTTTCACACTTTTTTTAAGTCCTGTAATAATTTTTTTAGATATCTGATTTTAGGTCAGTAGTAATGGCCTACATTAACCAATAAACGTCTAGCTTTATTTTAATATCATTCTTTTCCGCACGCTTAACTTGAGCAAAGAGCATGATAGGATTTGTAGTCTTTCATATAGGGCCAGTATCAAATATATGTTTGTGTAATGTTAAGTTAAAAGTCATATAATTGGCCGGAATACATATCAGTAGGGCTGGGCAAAAAATTATTTTTCGATTAATCGGGGTTTTTTACGTGGTCGATTCAAAATTGATTCTCAAAGGCCACGAATCGTTGTTTTTTTCATATTTATTTCTGCAAACATTGAACGTAAGATTAACGTTCATCTAATTACTAGTCTTCTCCACTAGATGTCACCCCCTTTTTTGCCTTGCGCGATGTTACCAAGGAGCGAGAGGCGAGCCTGTCATTCATTAATTCATTCAGTGCTTAAAATGGCGGTTTCAGGTGCGTCGTCGACGTTGATGTCACCTTCACATAAAAAGTCAGATGAATGGAAGCATTTTAGATTTTGCAAGCAAGACGACGATGATAGTGTTTTGGCTTTTAATTTCTTTTAATTAATTACCCACTTGTTAACTTCTGTTCACTGTTCTTTTTTATAAATATAGTATTTGTATTGAATCTATATTCATGGAGTTGAATCGAGAACCGAGTATAAAAATCGGGCCAAGAACCAAAATCATAAATCGAATCGAGAATCGAATCGATTTGATAGCTTGTGAGTCGAAATCAAATCGATCTGGAACATCTTAATCGATACCCAGCCCTACATATCAGTCGATCAACCATCATATTGTTTTATTAATTGTGGGTTTTTTCATGAATTTCGGCTAAATTAACTTTACATTTGTATGAATTTTACGAGTTGGCTAATTCATATGAATTCATACGAATTAGTCATACATAAACTTACGATTATTATTGTTATTATTATTAAAAAACAATAATGAAACCCCGCCCTTGAACATCATAGGGGCGAAAGCAAATCATTCAAAAACGTACAAATGTGGCCGTATGAATTAATACGAATAAGCCACCTTGTTGGTTCGAACTTAGAAGGTCCGATCAAGCGCATTGCATTGTGGGATACAGTGTACCATGCAGTCAGCTCTACTGTATACTTGACAAATGTAGATCATCTATGTACACCATGCATGAAAAAATGTGCATACTGCATACTGCAAATTAGAGTAGTATGATTGTGTGCTATTTTGAACATGGTCTCCTATTGAAATGATCCTAGAAGACAACAAGGGCTGCTTGACTATATATAAATTGTAATAATCATTAGTGATAATGATAGCTGGATGAGACATTTCATCTGATGGCTCGAGTCATTAATGAAATCATGTAAAGCGTTACAATCTTCATTTTACAGTTTCACGCGGAGGCTGCCAAAGAATAAAGAACAGTCAAATATAAACAAATTATGAAGTGCTAACGGTCGATACAAATATATTCTGTTACATGTGTCATTGTGTCTGATGTTGTACATTGTTATTGCAAGGAATCCAGGGGAAACTCACGGTGCTGTTTAAACTATTTTAATCCTGTGCAGCGTGGACGAGAAATGGAAATAATTTTGATCTGGCCCTAATACTCTTTTAAGAGTTTGGTGTGTTATAGGGTCACAGATCTGCTGATAGTTAGTGGTCACCATCTGCCCTGATCACAGCTTCGGCTTCTCACTACTGATGTGGGTTGAGAAGTTGGTGTGTGTATACTTTGACCCCTCTCACAGAGAAGATTCAGGGTTTAGGCTGATCTTTTAATTTATAAAATGTTAGCAATGTATTCAAGTTTATATATGCATGTGTTTTATCAGCATGATAGAAACGTTTTGGATCGCTTATTTAAGCGGGGATTTGTCTTTTTATATACCTTAAGTGTTACTCTTATTAAGGTTAAATTCACAACTTTTTTCATAATTTTTATTGACTGTATATCTGCGTTTTTATCATTTATTTTTTAATGTATGTAAAGTGTGGTCTTTTGTGCTATCTACTATCTAAATTAAAGTAATAAAAGCTAAAGGTCTGGATGTTTTCTGTGTTGTGTCACTTAGGCTACAAAACAGTACATGCAGACATGAATGTTTAAGGTTTGAAAAGATGTTTTTTGAGGGTGTTTGTGTGTCCGTGCATGGTGAAAAACACACATTCGTATGACTATTAGTCACAAATTTGCATCCAATTACCAAACATGTCATATTAATCCATAAAAATATATTCATGCTTAGGCTTCACATTGTGAGTTTCATATTAGAATTAAGAAACATCTGTACAACTATGAAGTTGTGCTTTAATTTCTACAGATTTTAACATTATTCAACATATTTCTAATATATTCATATACAATCCTTTTTTAATTTTAAGGAACCAATCATACATGCTTTGCCATGCATTCATGTATGGCAAAATTGGATTAAACAAATTAGTTTTATCTTGTAAAGGTTCACATAGTTCAGGATACCAAAGTTTATAAATGTGAATTATAGTGTTGTAGTCAAGACCACCTAAACCGAGACCAAGTCATGACCAAGACAAGCCGAGACCGAAACAAGACCAAGACTTTAAAGGGTCGAGACCAAGTCAAGAACAAGACCAGTGCAAGTCGCTGCATTAAAACACTTATGATAAAATGTGGAATAAGCATATTATTATGCACTTCTTGTCTGTGTGTCTGCATGTGTATGCAATCAGAGAAGTTGATAAAATAATCAAAGGCATTGCAGATATGTGGGAATTTATCTGTGTCTATAAGCAAATAAAAGCGAACAAACACTAAAGAGCTGAAATCAACTTAACCATTTAATCTGATCTCTCTTTCCATGGCTTGCCATCAACTTAACACAATGCAGGTGTTTTAGTAATAAAATTAGAAAAACTGTCATTGGGAGAAACTTAAACAATGCTTAAATAGTGCCAACATCATATGCCAAACATGAATAAACTTCATAAAATTAATGATAAAAAATAAATTCGTGATGGGCCATTAGTTGTGGTCTTGACCGGTCTTGAAATAAAGTTCTTAGTCTTCTTTGTCCGAGACCAAGACGAGTAAAAATGCGGTCGATTCCAAGAAGAGACCAAGACCTTTAAAAAGTGGTCTTGAGACCGGTCTCGAGACCGACACCACTCTCGAGAACTACAACACTGGTGGAATAAAATACACATATGGGTGATTCTCACGAAATCCAGATTTAGAAGATGTCCACTATCAGAATTTTTAAAAAGCCCTTGAAGCCAATTTTTTTGCACATATAAGATTAAGGTCTGAATTTACTATAACTATTATTTTAAGAGGATTTAAAAAATATTTCCTATAGAATTATTAACATGTTTTAGATTATCATTACCAAAAATTATCATTACCGCAACATCATATTACATTAAATATATGCATTTACAAACTCAAGTTTCGGTAATGATAACTAAAAAGTTGTCTAGGTAAGATGACACAAACAAAATTTTAAGTTTAACTGGAGAGAAAAAATAAGAACTGCTTACCTGGTAGCCATCTTAAGTTTCACAGTCAATTATGTCCCTTCCAACTATTTTTTTTTTTTGAAAATGTAAGTTCCTTGAGGGCTTAAACAATGATTGAAAAGTTGTTGCGGAGGATGAGAAAATTGCTTGTGGACACATTTATATTCCTTATTATTGTCTCTACATTTACCAATGGTCACCAAACACCACATGTTTCTTTATTGTTAATGTTTATAGTATAACATGCACTGAAGCTTTTTATTTTTTAGATTTTTTTAATTATAAATATTTCCACGTCAAAGAACCCAAATCCAGTCATTGACACGTTGCGGTAATGAAAATGTTCCCATTAAAACAACAAAATTGATTTGTATGATGTCATTTGAAATCATGTGCAAAATAGTACATAAAGAGATGTTTGTAACTGTATACTTCTTATTTTGACTTTTTTTATCAAAATGTTTCATGACACCTCATAAGTCTCATTTTGCGAGAATCACCCATATATCCATTTGAAACATACAACTATAATAAGCATACTGCATACTGATGCTGTCTCTTTAAATTTTCTGACCCACTTTTCACAGGCGCGTTCACGAGAGGCATAATTGTGACTGTAAGGTGCATGTGAGGAGAATGTCTAATGACATGCGCCCCCAGTCCAAAGCGCAAGACCTGGCTACGTTCACTTCGGATGTGCAATGCAATCCATTCAAATGCCATTTACCCCAATCAACAATCTAGATTGAAAGGGTATCAGTGTTTCCTGGAAGTGAGCGAGCCATTAGGTCTAATCTGATTTCATCAGTATTGTTGTCGACTATTATAGCATCATATTAAGATTGTGATGCGAGCCAATTTTAGCTCTCTATGCAGATAACATATTTTGTAAAAGCATCTTGTCCCCTCCATTTGCCTACAGATGTCTGTGGTTTTCTTCTTTCGTTATTTGTTTCTCTAACCCAGTCGTATCTATCTCGCCAGTATTTATGTGTGCATTTGCCAGAGGACAGGAAAGATGTTTCTGTAGCATCTGCCACCAGAAGTGCAATCAGCGGTTTCTCATGCGAAGAAGATTAAACAGCCACATGCAATGTAATGTAAAAATGCCTAGTCGCTTGTGCTTTTCCCAAAAACATCAGAAAGAAAGAAACCTTCATTCATTTAAACGTGCATTCATTCATCAGAACAGGCTAAAAGGTTTGTCTTTCTTGAGTAAAACATGCATTTATAATGAATGAGCTTCTCCATTCTTGTTTTGCTGCAGTCTCGGAGAGCTGAGAGCAGCACAGCGAAGATAAACAGAGAGAAGAGAGGAAACAATAACGTTTTAATTAAACAAACCAGTTTAATTTTAAAGCTACTAGAGAAATGTCCCTTGGTGGTTTTATGTAGAATTGCTGACTTCAGCCTGGTTTTCACAGACTGGTTTACATATTTTTAATCTTGTCTGATCAGAAACTGCCATAGACATTTTGAGACCAGTCCCACTAATAATCCATAACATTTCTATTTTAAAACATTTTCACCAACTCTACAATCAAAATGCATCTTCATTTAATCGTGTACTATATTTGAAGGGATTTCCCTCAGTAGCTAACAGGTTTGAGCGGTGAACCCAAATGTATGTTTACATCGGTTAATATTTAACTGACCCAGATCTGGAGAAACCCCGGGCCTAAAAGCTCTCCAGGAACACGCATGCAAGCACACTATCGTCACATGTCCGAGCTGTCTGCGTGTGCCTGGTATACGTGTACAGAAATTGATTTATTTCACTTCAGTAAACACAGTCTGTGCATTGCCTCTAGAGACATTTAAGTACTGTAAAACCTCCACCGTGATCACAGCTCCTACGACGGCTGCAGTGTCTGCATCACGACAGCCATCATGCACCACATATGTTCATTACTACATGTTACTACTATTAATAGAAAATGATTTTACTGGTTTCCGATACCCTCGCTATTACTAAATTGCATATACTTATGTTTACTGTTATTTCCCTACTGATTAAAACTATGTAAATTCTGATGGTTTCCATACAAATACCACTATGAACCATCATGTGTTTACCATTCAAACCATTAGAAAATATGTAGGGTGTTCTTATTCCATTGGATTTAATGGTTCTATTGGTTCCTATCTGCAAGATGACATCGCAAATATATTGGGTTATATTGGTGCGATAGGAATATAACCCATCGCACCAATATAACCCAACATTACCAGTAGAGACCCACAGGGACAATTATAGTTTCCATTAAAGCAACACTATGTAGTTTTTTTTACCTTTAAATAATGTCTCTAAAATTATTTCAGTGATAGAACAACCTTTAACTGGACAAATTGTACTGTTGCTGCAACCTGAGCAGCCTCCTAGCTGCTACATGCACACTCTGAAAGTGGCGGTGGAGGGTAGGAAACACAGCCCCGCCCCTCCCCTTGCCTGCAGAAGAGTGTCTGATACCAGGCACTGTTGCGCTTTTCAACCACATGGGGGAGCTGTAAGTCATTTTTACATGGAAACTACATAGTGTTGCTTTAAAACCAATACAATTCCCATTAAACATTACATCTGTTAAAATTTCTGTGATTTTTTTTCCACATGACTGACATCTTTCCGATACTTATTTGTTTGTCATTGTTTAACTCTTTCCCCGCCATTGACAAGTTATCTTGTCCATTAAGAGAAAACAATTCCCTCTCAAAGTTTTTATGGTAATCTGTAATTCCGCTATTATCTACTAGATGGCACTCTAACCCAATTTATTAAAAAAAAACTGAAGCAAAAACTAATTTTATTAATTTTAAACTCTGTGTATGTTTTGATAATCGCTCTGAATCTGATCTCTAAAAATTTTTTTACAAAAATGCAATTATTTCTGCTTTTTGCTCAACATTTTTTATTTTTAAAGATAGCTACCCATATTTAAGAGGTTATAAAACGAGAGCAAATTATGTTTTTTCCTATTTTGTTTGTTTGTTTATTTAAAAGCATTTGATATATTTGTATATTTCTATATTTGAAGAGTTTCGTTGCAAAACGAGATAACCACCGTTTTTTAAATTGTTCAGAAATCTCGTTTTTTGGTTGTGCATTCCAATTAATTTCAATTCAACTGCAGTTGGTTTGTTTTGATTTAAACCTTCTTAACTTAAAAAATACAGCTAGCACCATAAAACAAAATAATAACATGATAACATAATAATAAACATGTTTTGACAAAAATGTTAAAAAATGGATTTATCTCGTTTTGCAACGAAACTCTTCATTTAAAGGATTAGTCCATTTTCTTAAAAAAAATCCAGATAATTTACTCACCACCATGTCATCCAAAATGTTGATGTCTTTCTTTGTTCGGGAAGAAATTATGTTTTTTGAGGAAAACATTGCAGGATTTTTCTCATTTTAATGGACTTTAATAGAGCCCAACACTTAATACTTAACTCAACACTTAACAGTTTTTTTCAACGGAGTTTCAAAAGACTCTAAACAATCCCAAACGAGGCATAAGGGTCTTATCTAGCGAAACGATTGTCATTTTTGACAAGAAAAATAAAAAATATGCACTTTTATACCACAACTTCTCGTCTAGGTCAGGTCCTGTGATGCGCCAGCGTGACATCATGCAATACGTCATCACATCAAGAGGTCACAGAGGACGAACGCGAAACTCCGCCCCAGTGTTTACAAGTGTGTTGAAAGAGGACCGTTCCGATGTTGTTTATGTGGAATGATACTAATTAATGTCTTTGTGTCAGTTTATTGTTTAAAATGGTCCGCAAATGTGCGTTTCATATATGTAACACGTGACCTCCCTACGTCACTACGCATTTACGTGAGGTCACGCTGGCACTTTTCAGGACCGGACCTAGACGAGAAGTTGTGGTTTAAAAGTGCATGTTTTTTATTTTTCTTGTCAAAAGCTAGATAAGACCCTTATGCCTCTTTTGGGATCGTTTATAGTCCTTTGAAACTCAGTTGAAAAAAACTGTTATATGTTGAGTTAAGTGTTAAGCGTTGGTGTCCATTAAAGTCCATTAAAATGAGATCCTGCAATGTTTTCCTCAAAAAACATAATTTCTTCTCGACTGAGCAAGGAAAGACATCAACATTTTGGATGACATGGTGGTGAGTAAATTGTCTGGATTTTTTTTAAGAAAATGGACTAATCCTTTAAAGAAGACAATTTTCCTGGAAGGCTTTTTTGAAACTTGTAAAAATCACACAAAAAATGCTGGTGGGCAACTTTATGTTACATATTAAAGAAAATGTATGCAATTATTTATAAACAGTGTAAAGATTTAGATTGTGTTCACATATCTATCAATGTGTGTGGCCAACCTGTGCTTGCATTCAAATGCAACTCGGTGGTTTGTTTTTCCGAAATGTCTACTTCGTGCCGTGGTGTTTGTTGTGAAATGTGCATCTTGTATTGGATTGTGGGCCACTGTCTTCAGCTTGAGGGATTTCAGAAGATCTGACGGCATTTCCTAGAGGGAAACAAAATGAGCAATGAGATCTGTTTCTGTGGTGCATTTTTCCAAGACATGAATGAAAGTCATGCATGTGGCTGGTTGAGAAAATGTGTGCTATTAGTTTTGATGTGAAAAGAAATGACATGCCTTAAACATTTGACATGCATTGAAGGATGAACCAAAGCCATCTAGTGACTATGGATAGCACATATGTGTTTTTTACCAGTTGAGATAATCTATAGCCCAACAGATCTGGTGCAGGCTAATTATCTTGCGTTTTATCAATTTGTCTAAAATATCTGCACCTTAAAAAAAATGTAAGTGTTAAATGTTAAACAAATTTAATTTATACTCTTTCTCTCTCTTTCTCTTTGTCTTGTTGAACTTGTTGCACATACAACGATATACTGAGACGAGAAAGCATGAAATGGTTGTGAAGTCGATGTGTTACGCTGATATTGGTCTGGTCATAAATTTGTCTGCCTTTCAAACAGGACTTAGCGTTAGACTTCAGATTGAAATGTAATTATAATGATCACAGATGAGTTTTTGGAGTTTTTGGAGATCTGCTAATCATCACGAGAGACTGTGTTCATGTTAAAGATTAAGACCGTCAAAATATGGATGGAGTCAAGTGACATAATGAACAATGTATGGTAACCCATACTTCAAATGTGGCATCTGCATTTAACCCATCCCAATAGTGAACACACACACACAACTGGAGCAGTGGGCAGCATCCGGGAAGCAATTGGGAACAGGTGCCTTGGTAACCTGATGCCCATGAGACTTCAACCTGCAACTCTTGGGTTACAAGCCTGACTCTCGAACCATTAGGCCATGAGGATATAGACTCAAAATGATTCATTTTTCTATAATATCAGGTATAACATTACATTTAAAAAATGTATTTATCCAAAAATTTATTTTGATAAGGCTACTGCTGAACCTTCTTGCTGGCCTTCCTGTACGGTCTATTAAACCAGTCCAATTGGTTCAGAATGCAGCATCTTCCAGGAGCCCAAAATTGCTCATGTAATGCCGCTCTTCATCTCTCTTCACCGGATACCGATTGAAGCCTGTGTCAGGTATAAGGCACTACAAATGAATACAGATAAAATGTATAAATTGTAATGCACTACTTTTAAGTCGCTTTGGATAAAAGCATCTGCCAAATGCATGTAAATGTTAGGGGCACTAAATCACGTTCGCACTCATTTTCCTTCACTTCTCCATGTTGGTGGAATGATTTTCCTATTGCAATCCAGTCAGCCACATCTTTTGCAACATTTAAAAAAAAAAATTTGCCCACACCATCAGCTCCAACATTAAGTAGTTATTATTTGTCGTATCAGAACAGACGTTTATGATGAGACTCACAACAAATATTATGTGTGTACCTACACTACTTAATCATATTTTGGAGGAAAATGTAAACACAAAATTATGAAAAAATCCCCTTGGAGAAGTCTAAACTTTTATTTTTTTTTATGGTAAAAATATGTTTCAGTATTCTGTTCTGTTCTAGTATTTATAAGTAGCTTTGTATTAAAGCAAGAATGTCCCCATTGAATAATATATAAGTAAACGTGTGTGTGTGTGTGTGTGTGTGTGTGTGTGTGTGTGTGTGTGTGTGTGTGTGTGTGTGTGTGTGTGTTTCTGTAACACTGTATAAACATTAACTGCAGAAATAAGTCCCTCCCCATTAGGTCAAATTTCAAACTCCTCCAGAAGACTCACATTAGTCATGTCGTTGTTCTCGTCTCTCACGCCAGTATTCGTGGCGGTTTTGTGTGTGATTATTGGTTTTATCTTCAAAAACTCCCAGAAGAAAGACAAGACCAAACCAAAGGAGAACTCTTCGTACGGGGCAAAGGTGAGACCATGGGTGGACGAGGATCTGCAAGATGATACAGAAATCAACAGCAAAGAAAACGGTATTGTTCATTCCCACAATACACATACAACTGGATTTAAATATATTACAGTAATACCATACTTCTTCTAAATTAACCTAAATGCCACTCCCGTGGATACTACTGCATGTCCATATACTAGTGGTAGTCCACAGTATAATCCGAGCATATACACATAAAACAAATGAACCGTTTACATTACTTTATAGCACTATATTGTTTCTATTTTATGCTTAGATCATTCATAAATTATTATATTTATATGCAAACTTTTTTAATTTAATCATATTATAATATCATACAAAATACACCAGGTTTTAAAACAACAGGATGCATAAAACCGAAAACACATGAGCACTATAGAAAAAATGAAATTGCTGAGTCTCAGGTGGCTTTAAAATCATTATGGCTGCCTGCAATTCAAAAAGTTATGTTTCATTGTATGCAGTTTATTGCACCAAACTGTCGGATGCAGTAAAAGAGTTTTAAGTTTGTTGTTTTAAGGTAGCACAAGTCCATTCTGTTATCCTGTATGACTTTGCTGCTCAAGAGGGCGGTCAAATGTAATGATCCAGAACTTTTGAAGAGATCTTACATGTTTAAAAGTCAAGGCTGAAAGGTTGCAATGGCATATATTTAATGGAAAGTCCAAAAAAGTCCAACGATTGTTTTGGATTACAGCCCACTTTTAAAATGTTTTAATTGCAGTGGCTCATATCAAATTCAGCAATGTGATTAAGATTGTGTGATTTTGTGTTTTGTTCAATCACTGAGTCTGTTACCTGTGCACAGAGGATGACAATGATTGGACAGAAAGTGAAAATGAAGACAATTTAACTCATATCCCATACACCCCACCCCGATACGCCGCTGCTGAGATGCTTGAACGTTCTGAAAAGTTCTACTCACTAATGAATCTCAGACGATCCGTCCGGTTCATCAGTCCAGAACCGGTACCCAGAGAAGTCATCAACAATGTAATACGTGCTGCAGGTGGGTGATTCTCACGAAAACTTGGTTTTAAAAATGTCAAGCATGAAAATGTAAAAATTGCTTAAATTTACTTTTTTTCCCACCAGACATTGAAAAACAAAGTCTGGAGTAAATGGGAACATTAATTTAAAAACGTTTACTTATCATTTAACACTTTTTGTAACATAATTTAAAAAAATTGTCCTAAAAAATCTCATTACCGCAACAGTCAGAAAACATCAACACTGACATATTTTCAAAATGACATGACAAACCTGAAAGAACATAATTTGGAGATTCTGCACATGCATTTAAAATCAAAGTATTATGCTTCTATTAATTAAATTAACATTTAATATGCATCTGTTGCGGTAATGATAATCAAAATGTCGTGTAAGCATTCTGACAAGACAATATTTCAAATTAACTGTAAAAAAATGATCTTACCTGGTAGCCATCTTGAAGTAACTGGTCCATGTGCTTGGTCACTCAAAATCAAACTTTATTAAAATTCGGTATGTGTGCTTAAACTGTTCTCAAAAAGTGTTGCGGAGGATGAGAACATCAGGCATGGACACATAATTTTCCTAATTTTTCTTCATTATTATTATACATGAATATTCAGTAAATATTTTTTCTGTCATCTAAAGTAGTCTAGCAAAACATCCATTTATTTTGTTTCTTAATATTTTTGTGTTAATTTGATTAAATTACAACATAACGCATGTTCAAACACAGCCGGACACATTGCGGTAATGAGAATTTCAGCAGAAAATGAGATAAAATTTACAATTATAAAATGTTGAAATCACACATTGTGCAAGGTAGAACACAGTATTGTGTTAATTCTGATGCTTTTTAATGTTACTATATTACACATTTTAAAGCTAAAATCATTAGTGCCGTGGTGTTTCAATGGTTTCGTGAGAATCACCCAGGTATTTTCAATAGTTTTGTTACTTTTTTTAATAGAGATGGTATAATTTGACAAATACAAGCTAAATGCTTCCTTATTCCTGCAAATTCCCTTAAATATAAACTCCTCACTTACTTTTCAATGAATTACTGTGTGTTTGTGCAGGCACTGCTCCCAGTGGAGCTCATACTGAGCCCTGGACATTTGTAGTGGTGTCTGATGCAGATGTCAAACACAAGATCAGAGAGATTGTTGAGGAAGAAGAGGAGATCAACTACAAACAAAGGATGGGAGACAACTGGGTCCATGACCTGAAGAGACTTAGGTTGTGTGGGGGTCTGTCTATTGTACTGTTATGATAATAGTGCCCCCTCCTGGTTATTTTCACTCTTATATTTCTATCATGAGTAATTGTTACATAAATAAAATAATATAACAAATATGTTTATGGTAATTTTACTTATAATTACAGATAAATATTATATATTATGATATTGATAAACATTGTTGACAAACATTGGTAAACTATTTACATGTCATTCTACTACCCTCCCTGTTTGGTTATTTTATCAGGGGTTACCTTTATTTCTAAATTTTGTATCAAACAAAATAACACAAGATATACATTATAAAATCACTTATAATTTCAGTAATGATCACACCTTTGTCATAGGACTAACTGGGTGAAGGAGTATTTGGACATCGCCCCATATCTGATTCTTATATTTAAGCAGACATATGGAGTTCTGCCCAATGGCAAGAAGAAAACTCACTATTATAATGAAATCAGTGTGTCTATCTCCTGTGGTATCCTATTGGCTGCTTTGCAGGTGAGGAACCAAAGCAATTTTAAAGCACACACACACAAAACAATCGTTTAATTGAAGAATGATGTGGCATTTTGGGAAATATACAGTATTTTAATGCACTTTTATTTTTGTATTTTATGTTAGCATGTTGAACTGGTGACTGTGACAACAACTCCCCTAAACTGCGGCCCACAGCTCAGGTCCCTCCTCCAGCGACCAGCCAATGAGAAGCTTCTGATGTTACTTCCTGTTGGCTATCCTGCATCTGATGCCACAGTGCCTGACCTCAAACGCAAGGATCTTAATGATATAATGGTGTCTGTTTAATTCCTGTGTATTACCAAACTTACATAAAGTAAAACTTTGTACACCTTCAAATATTGGACCAAATGTTATATTTGAACACGTTTTACTATATATCAGTACAACAATTGTTTACAACTGCAAAAACAGATGACAGGGCCTACACTGCAAAAATTACCTAGAACAATAAGTATAGTTTTTAGACAAAAAATATAAAATGTAAGCGAATTTCTAGCAAAAAAATCCGCCAATGGTTTAAAAAAATTCCTGAATTAAGTGTTTATAAAAAAAAGTTAACTTATTTCAAGATATTTTTTCTTACCCTATTGGCAGATTTATTTATTTTTTGCTTGTTTTAAGCATTTATTTTAGTGCTGGGCAAAGATTAATCGCGATTAGTTGCATACAGGGTGGAAGTGATTTTTGGCATAGTGGGTGGGTATGTGCTGTGTGTAATTGTTGTGTATAAATAAATACACACACATTCATGTATGTATTTAAGAAACATTTACATGTTTATATATATTTATTTATATTTTATATATTCTATATTAAAAATAAATTAAAAACAATTATATATAAGTAAAACAATTCTGAAATGAATATATGAATGTGTGTGTGGTTAATACACAATTATTAGACACAGTACACGCACATATATTATGCAAAAAAATCACTTTTATTTTGTATGCAATTAATCTTTGCCCAGCACTAATTTATTTACAAGTTTATATTTTTGATCTAAAAACTAGACTTATTTTCCTAGGTAATTTTGCTTATCAGGTAATACATCTTGATTTGGGAGTTTTTGGATGTTTTTGCTGAAAACAAGACAAAAATATTTTTTGGTATTTTTGTCTTGTTTTCAGTGGAGGTGTCTGGAAATTCTTGAATTGGGATGCCTTTTCTTTATAAGCAGAACGACCCAAGAAAATATGTCTAGTTTTTAGATCAAAAATGTCAAATGAAGTGATTTTGTGAATAAAACAAGCAAAAAAATCTGTCAATGGGGAAAATGTTCAAGATTTTTTTGCTTACCCCATTGGCAGATTTTTTTATTGTTTTATGCACAAAATCACTTAAATTTGATATTTTTGGTCTAAAAACTAGACTTATTTTCTCGGGTCATTTTGCTCATCAAGAAAAAGCATCTTGGTTTAAGAATTTTTAGATATTTTTACTGAAAACAAGACAAAAATACAAAAAAGATTTTTTCTTGAAAACCATTTTTTGCAGTGCACAAAGGACTCTTTTATCAATATAAAGTATTTGTATATCACAAAAAGGCATATACTGACTTCCTCTCATGCTTTGCAATACTGATAATATGATATATGATAATGTTGTTGACTATAATATCTGTTCTGATCCACATACAAAAAACAAACTTTAAATAAATGATCTTGTTGTATTTGTCTATATACTGTTACACATGCATTAACATGTTTGTGAGACAAAACTTTACAGATTGTTATTTTAGATGTACTTTGTTTGTTTTTTATTTGTTTTAACAATTGTTATGTGGCAATGCACTTGTTTCCATAGTTTCAATATAAAAGCTTTCATCGTCTGACAAATATCTCTTTTAGATCTCAACCAACATTATTGTTGAAACAACGTTTTTAGCGCACATGTCAAAATGTAGGTTTTGAACGCATATATCTTCTGTATGAGAATTTTGTTAGTGTTTTGGACCTTATTAGTTTATAACATATTTATACTAAAAGGAAAAAGTTTCATTTTAATTTCACTGGGACTTTAAAGATATAACTCAATTAATAACATCAAAACACATAAATATAAAACATAAAATATTAACATAAACACAACATCATCATCATCATAATTTACAGAAATTAAACCAAATTGTTTTTAAACGCATTAAAAAAACTTTTATTTTGAACTCACAGCCGTTATTTTGAAACTCCATTTCCTGCAACGTTCTCAACGCTTGACGTAACCAGTACAGGAAGTTCTCATTACTTGACAGATAGTTGACTTTCTGTCGAATTTCTGTTTTATAAACCGGTCATTTTCGCTTAATCTGATACCGAGTAATAAATATGTAATATATCGCGACTTTTTTATTCATCTTTCCAGCCATCGCGCTAACTATAGTTAAATGCAGTGTTCTTTTGGTGATCATCGGTTAGTAAGGTGAAGAGATGTCGTGCACACTGGAGAAGGTGTTGGGCGACGCTCGCACGCTACTGGATCGGCTGAAGGAGCACGACACGGCCGCGGAGACCCTGATCGAGCAGTCGAGCGCTCTCAGTCAGAAGGTCCACAGCATGAAGGTGGTGGGAAATGCTCTCCCTGACAAGGCATGATATCAAATCTCATACTCACACACACTGACCTCTAAGAATAAATGCTATTTGTATGTGGAATATGAGACACTCTTGTTGTAACGTTAGCTCAATTGGAAGAGCACTGTGCTGGCAACGCAAATGTCATGGGTTCAGTCCCTTGAATGCAGTGTATGTCATTTTGGATTAAAACATCTGCCTAAAGAGCAAATATTGTGTGTCCCTTATGTGTGCCAAATAATAACTATTAATCAAGTAATTCTAACATGACGTGTGATTTATATTTGTGCTGTCATTAGTATATGGAGGAGAGCATGCAGTATCAGGAGCTATCCAGATACAAACCTCATGTTCTGCTGACCCAGGAGAACACTCAAATAAAAGATCTTCAGCAGGAGAACCGAGGCAAGATCTTTGACACAAACAGCCCTAATTTTGAACTAAAGTGAGGTTTTTAATATCTAAATAACCCTCGTTTCGCTCCACAGAACTGTGTGTCTCACTGGAAGAGCATCAGTATGCTCTTGAGTTAATCATGGGCCGATACCGGAAACAGATGCTTCAGATGATGATGGAGAAGAAGGAGCTGGATACCCGACCTGTGCTCACCCTTCACCAGGATCATGCCAAGGTGCTAAACCTTGCATATGACCCTAAAAATTATTGTTTTGCTACAAAAAATAATGCAGATGTCGGCCACATGTATCTGAGAAATGAAACTTATGTTAAAACAATTGCCATAGTATGTATTTTTAAATAAAATGATCAAATTACTTTTTCAGGAGGTTCAAAGCCAGCTGGAGCGAATCTGTGAAATGGGTCAAGTTATGCGTCGAGCTGTACAGATGGATGACCAACGTTTCTGCTCGGTTAAAGAGAGACTGGCACAGCTTGAAGTAATGCTTTTGTTTTCACTCAGATTTCTTGTAAAATGATCAAATGGTTTGCGTTGTTTAGCAAATTATTGAGGAGTTCAGATGCAAAACCCTCTAAGTGCCTCTAATGTGTTTTCTTGTAAATGAGCATTTCTATCAGGCTTTTATGTTAAAGGACAAGTTTGGTATTTTACACTATTTTAGCCCTGTTTTCAGATTGTTTATGATGAAATAGAACGGTTTTGACTGAAATTTGGACATATGATGCTGCCCGAGAATTTTCGGGTGTTTATTGTATCACCTCCCACCTCTACAATGGCTATATAGGTGCACTGGAACAATCCCTTCCAAAATGCATTAAACTTTCGTTTACAAAGACGTGAAACTCACCGAGTGGTCAGGGGTGTTCACTGGTGTGCTCACACGGGGGTCGCTGCAAAAGATGCTTTCCAACAGGTGTTTTAGCATTCGTTGTAAACTTGTGGACCTATTTTTCCAAACGCCTCACACCCGTATATTCTTCCGTTGGGAGCTTGAATAATAGACACTCCAGCCCAGTTGGTGGCGATAATCCGCCTTTACCAATTGCAAGAATAGAAACAACGTTCCCGGTGCGGAGTAATACCGTACCTCACAGCACATCTAATACAAGTCAATGGAGTTGGACAACAACTACGATAAAACCTGTTGGAATTTTTGTGTGAGCATATCAGTGAACACCCCTGACCACTCGGTGAGTTTCACGTCTTTGTAAACGAAAGTTTAATGCATTTTCGAAAGGATTGTTCCTGTGCACCTATATAGCCATTATAGAGGTGGGAGGTGATACAATAAACACCTGAAAATTCTCGGGCCAGCATCATATGTCCAAATTTCAGTCAAAACCGTTCTGTTTCATCGTGAACATTCTGGAGACCGGGCTTTGAGTGTAAAATACCGAACTTGTCCTTTAAGGTTCAGTAATTTCACTTACACTTACTTGAGTTATTATTGAGTAATTGAAAAGCCTTATTTTTACAAATGTCACTTTAGTCATTTCATTGGATTTTAACAAATTTGACTGTCTTTCACTGCAAAACCCTCTTAGTGCATGCAAGCTTTTTTGACAGAAACCTCCACTTCTTTGGACAAAACTACAGTTGCAAAATCACTAAAGATGCAACTAGAAAGATATAAAAAAAGAGGAGACTGAAACACACATTAGAGGATGCTGTGATGCATGTCACTGCCACATTTGGGTTTTATTTAGGTTTAAGTACTCACAAGGGACACAAGTTTGAATTTGATCCACAGTCATTTCATATGACGTCGTTCATCCAATTCTTCTTTTCCGTGCACGTATAAGGACATTGCTGAAAAATAATTAAGTGGATTCTGCCAACAAAACTGTATTTCTGACTTGCCGGGATTAAGCAGATTTGAAGCAGAAGTATTTGATGAATGTATAATACATGCCGAGAGCATTCGGTTAAAACTATTGTCTCATTTTTTGACTGAGGTGACATTTAGCAGCTTCTGCATCCGAGCTTCTCAATTACTTAAAAACTGCAATACATAAACAATAATTAAAGGGACACTCCACTTTTTTTTTGAAGGTATGCTCATTTTCCAGCTCCCAGAGTTAAACATTTTATTTTTACCGTTTTGGAATCCATTTAGCCGATCTCCGGGTCTGGCTGTACCACTTTTAGCATAGCTTAGCATAATTCATTGAATCTGATTAGACCATTAGCATCGCATGTTTAAAAATAACCAAAGAGTTTTGATATTTTTCCTATTTAAAACTTGACTCTTCTGTAGTTACATCGTGTACTAAGACTTTTAAGAATTAAAGTTGTGATTTTCTATGCCGATATGGCTAGGACTATACTCTCATTCTGGCGTTATAATAATCAGTGTCTTTGCTGCTGTACCATGGCTGCAGGAGGTTCAATGATATTACGCAGTGCCCGAAAACAGTCCCCTGCTATTGAAAGTTATCAAGGGGACTACTTTCGGGTGCTGCGTAATATCATTGCGCCTCCAGCAGCCATGTTACAGCAGCAAAGTCCTTGATTATTACACCAGAATGAGAGTATAGTCCCAGCAATATCGCCCTAGAAAATCACAACTTTTAATTTTCCGTCAGTCTTAGTACACAAGGTTACTACAGAAGAGTTACGTTTTAAATAGGAAAAATATAGAAACTCTTTGGTTATTTTTGAGTGTGATGCTAATGGTCTAATCAGATTCAATGGATTATGCTAAGCTATGCTAAAAGTGCTAGCGCCAGACCCAGAGATCAGCTGAATGGATTCCAAAACGGTAAAAATCAAACATTTAACTCTAGGGGAGCTGGAAAATGTGCATATTTTCAATAAAAGTGGAGTGTCCCTTTAAAAAACAGACTCCTTTTAGTAGATTTAGAGACACTTCTGATTGTGTTCATTCTGGTAAACGGTTATATTTTTTACGCATTTTTTGTTGACAGATTGAAAACAAGGAGCTTCGGGGTCTACTGTCGATTAGTAACACTTCTGTGAGGCCACAGAGAGAGGAGACAAACCCACCTGAGACGGCTAGACCCAAGACCCCCGAGTCCAATTAGAGGAAATGTTATTTATTTTATATGGCTAGAGTCGAGTGCGTTTGTATATTTCTACAGTATGTCAGGTGTCATCTGTTTCAGCTGTGGTTCAGCTCCCTGCTGTCCAACGGTGCACTTTGGATGTTTATTATAAATATTTAAGCTTTTGTTCAGGAAAGGGTTTTCACTTCTTGAATGTCACTTATAGACTTTTACATTAGACAAATGTATATTATAGGTAGAAAAATGCCTCTATTTTGATTTTACATTTTGATTTTAAACAGATTCGTAGGTTTAGGAGGTTTGTAGATATTTTGTTTTGAGTCTGTTTTAAGTAGAACCTGTTTTAGGATTAAATATGTCCTGAAATAAATCTGTATATGTGAATACATATTGTTGACAGACCTAACTAACCTCAGCATAGGATGAGTATGAATGTGGTAAGTTTTAGCAGTTTTATTGCATCTTTAAACAATGTGATGTGATAAACATCCTGTTACACAGATAAAATGCCTGCAGTTTAGAATCCTCTTACGATTTCCTCTTGATATTTGCCTCGGTCCTTTTATTGTAAATTGGTGTAATTTCATCTCAGGAAAGCAGTCATGTTTTGCATCACAGTCGCTGTATGCATCACAGTTCTTATTTTGTATCACTTAATATGTAAAATAAAATAGAAATATTAAAGTTAAAATGTGTTGTTTTAAATTTTCAGTATAAGTGGATAATCACGCTTTTAGTAGACTACCAAAGTGTCTTGACAACAAAAAAGAAAAACCATGAAGCCATTCATCATCAAGTTACAAACTTTAACAACTGCTCAAGAAGACCATACCTGTTGGAAAGTAAAGAGTTTTTTTTTTTAAGGAGATTTAGTATTTAGCACGTCCTGTCAATGGAAAAGATTAGTTTTTAACTGTCTAAAAATTATTGTCTTATCAAACCATGTTATTTTGCACATAAAGAGTATTTGTGAAAGTATTTTATTGAACCTGTAATCATGCACTGCAAGTGTAAATTTTTTAGATTTATTTTTTTTTTTATTTGGATATTAATTTATATAACATAAACTATATAAACATTGTTACATACTACTAGTCAACATTTGAAGTGGATCAAAACCTTTCATTAAAGTTGTCTTAATACCAATACACAATACCCGTTAGGACAACTTTGATGAACTTTCACTTCAAATGTTGACTAGTATAACATAGCAGCCATATCACCCTAAGGCCCAAGACAGCTTGCCCATTGAAGCTAAGCAGGGCTGAGCCTGGTCAGTACTTGGATGGGAGACCACCTGGGAAAACCAGGTTGCTGCCTGGGAAAACCAGGTTGCTGCTGGTAGAGGTGTTAGTGAGACCAGCAGGGGGTGCTCACCCTGTGGTCTGTGTGGGTCCTAATGCCCCAGTATAGTGACGGGGACACTATACTGTCAAAAAAAAAGCACCGTCCTTCGGATGAGACGTTAAACCGAGGTCCTGACTCTCTGTGGTCATTAAAAATCCCAGGATGTCCTTCGAAAAAGAGTAGGGGTGTGCCCCGGCATCCTGGCCAAACTTGCCCATTGGCCTACTAATCATCCCTCATACTAATTGGCTATATCACTCTGTCTCCTCTCCACTAATAAGCTGGTGTGTGGTGGGCGTTCTGGCACAATATGGCTGCCGTTGCATCATCCAGGTGGATGCCGCACATTGGTGGTGGTTGAGGAGATTCCCCCATTCATATGTAAAGCGCTTTGAGCACTGGAAAAGCGCTATATAAATGTAACGAATTAACATATATAACGTCTGAAAAATGCATACTCAGAGGTGGACAGTACTTAAGTATTTTAGTTACATTTTCTAAGCATTCGTACTTTACCTTTGTCTTGGGAAAAAGTTTACTTCACAACAAGTCTCAGAATCATACTGTTTATTCCTTTATATTGCATATTAAAATGTATTTGATACCCAATTACATTCAAATTGTATGCTTTCATACTTTTACTCAAGTAAAAGTACTTTTTTCTTAAGTAAAAGTAAGAATTTTTTTAATTTACTTGAATATTAAATGTAAAAAAAACTTATGAAATGGAGTGAAGTAATAATTATGAAATAATGCTTTGTAATGTATGGTTTTTTTTTCAAAGAAAAACTGATAAAATATTAATACTTGAAAAATTTACTTTACTACTGTCCACTTCATTTTCAATGAATAGTCAGAAATTAAAACATAATAAATGTATGTATGTATGAATGTATATATATTTACATTTATCAGACTACACTATCCAAACATATATTTACATGTAGAACACCATTAAATCTGGAATAAGACACATTACAATTTGTATTGTTGCATTTTCTTTCCGCCAGTCCAGCAGGTGGCGCTCTCATCTTGTGTCTGTATAGTCATCCACCGCCAGTGAAGTACTGTATGACAGCAGCACACTACTACAGCCTTCAAAGCAAAGTCATTTATACCACTGCTACTGTCATCGGCTTAAAACATGTCTGAGAAAGAGATCGGCCAAAAGTGGGACCGCTGCCTCGCAGACTGCGCTGTTAAACTCGGTAAAACTCTTCTTCATCGTGTCTTTATTATTGACACGTTGTCTATGTAGGGCGCTCAGGTCACTGAACTCCATTTCTGGGTAGCATTGTTACTCGTACAGTACCAAAATAAACACTTTTTAACTAGTTAAACATAACATTGCGCTGTATAGAAAGTTAAATGATTAGTCGTCCTATTGTTGTGTGTCAGAATTAGTGTTGATGAACATGATGTTTGTTGTAAGCACGTTTTGTTATATAACGTTAGGAATAATTGAGTTGGTAATGGCATCTATCCCAATTTATTTGAATACACCCTAATGTTTTTTTATTTTCACCTATAGGCACTGGTCTGGGAATAGGAATCGTGTTTTCGGTTGTGTTCTTTAAGCGTAAGTATTTCACAGAGCCTGATTTATTTATCACTGAAAGTGTTCGTACACTTATTAGTTGACATAAAATGACTGCATCATCCATCAATGCGACATTTTGTACTCCACTGGTTCTCAAACTTTTCAACCCTATTAGTGAGATCTCTGATTAAATCAGATTCTTCAGATCACTTTCTCTTTAAACATAACATCAAGTGCATGCCTTGGTATCATTATTTTATGATTCTGACGAGTTCAATAAATATGAAAATGCCAGTTTGTTACATTTGTATGTTTAGGGAGAGGAAAGCACAACTCTTACCTGCTTTAGCAGCAGTCTGCAAGCTTCAACACTACGATGCTTCGTGCACTTTAACAACGTCACGTGCTTTGTTCTCATATGTTGTTCAGGCTTCAATCTCTCTCACTGCTGCTGAACATCTCAAATCAAACTTCGGATTTAATGGAGACAGTAAAGTCATAACTCATAACCTAATAGTATAATCTGAATGGTTCCGCTATATGGCTGCTTTTTAGTCTTGTAAACACACGGAGTTTTGTAACTGAGGTTACAAAATACTAGGTGCTGATAACTTTATCCTCAACGATGTCAGTATCGGTCCTTATGATGTCTTGTGGCTGTAATTGTGACAAAATGTTTGTTTAAATCTTTTTCATTTGCAGTAGTTTTAATTCTGTATAACTGAAAAGGTAAATGGCGCGAAGCGCCTTCTAACGTGAGCACGCACGAGCTCGTTACGCACGCACAAATTAAGAGTGTCATAAAAATGATACTTTTTATTATTTACGATAAATTGTTTATATTTATGTATATATAATTTCTACATTTAATAAATATTTATGAAAATATAAACAATTAATTGTTTAATAATAAATATAAAATAACACATTAAAGTTTATCACGTGCATTGTAGTGGGCACTGCGCATAACACAAGTTGTAATTGTTCCTCAGTTTAAGAACCAGTGCTTTACTCCAACTATAACAATTATAAACTTTTTTTAATTGGTATATATTTGGTATAAATGCAGTTTGTTTGACATATATTTATAATGTGCAAATGCATGTTTATAGCTGGTCCTCAACACACAAACACATGACTAATTAACAACCTTAAAGGGGACATTTCACAAGACTTTTTGAAGATGTAAAATTAATCTATGGTGTCTCCAGAGTACATATGTGAAGTTTTAGCTCAAAATACCATATAGATAATTTATTTTAGCATGGTGAAATCGCCAAAATGTTTTTGGTCCTTTAAAATGCAAATGAGCTGATCTCTGCACTAAATGGCAGTGCCGTGGTTGGATAGTGGAGATTAATGGGCTGAACAATCCCCTTCTGACATCACGAGGAGAGCCTAATATCAATGACCTATTTTTAACATGCTTGCAGAGAATGTTTTACCAAAACTAAGTTACTGGGTTGATCTTTTTCACATTTTGTAGGTTGATAGAAGCACTGGGGACCCAGTCATAGCACTTAAACATTGAAAAAGTCAGATTTTCATGATATGTCCCCTTTAAACATAGGCATTTACTACTTTACTACTTCTGTATTAGCCTGTGTACTAAATAATCTTGCTTAGTTCATATTACAAATACCGTTTGCTACTGAACATTATGAACGGTTTGTAGGGTTAAATATCAAATTAAACCCCAAATATTCCTGGTTTGTCAATTACTATGAGCATTTACTTACGAGCCGCTCTGAAATCTTCCCACAGGCCGGACTTTTCCTATTATTTTCGGCACAGGACTTGGTCTTGGCATGGCATATTCCAACTGTCAGAATGACTTCAGATCTCATTATCTGCTGCACAGTAGCATTGCTAAGGTAAGTGGTTTTATAAAAATTACATCTAGGGATCGACCGATATGGATTTTTCAGTGCCGATGCCGATTTTTGTTTCATCAGCCTTAGCCGATGACCGATACAGGCTGCCGATTTTCTTGAGCCGATACTGCTTTTGCTCACTCAATTTACATCATAAAAATGACACAATGATGATGCCAAATGTTACAAGTCTCAATTTTAAAAAAGTAACATTTATAGAACTTAAAAAACTATATTTAATAGTAAAAACAGGTGAGGGTGCTATGGAACCATCTTTTGATGTTGTCATGGAAAGGTTGGTTGGTTTAAGTCACATGACCTGCAATCGCTTGCGGCTTCCAGGACTCTGTCTGTAAATAATGCCGGGGAAAAAATTGGCGAACACGTCAGCCACATATCGGCCGATGCCGATACACATAAAACTCGCAAATATCGGCCCAATATATCGGTCTATCCCTAATTACATCATCATCTCATGATCAAATCTTTGCCCTAGCACACAACTCAGTTCTCTCCGTAAGGAGAAAAAGATGCAAAAGTACATAAAAAGTGAGGTGCATGTCTGTATATTGATTTAGATTTGAATATCACATGTAAGTCACGTCATTTCATGAAAGTGTTGAAATGTTTCAGATATTGATTGCTTTTTCTTTTCTTTCAGGAGCAGTAGCAATGCATTAAAATATGGATTCTCTCATCAGCTTTGCTTTAATTATCAGACCGGCTGCTTTCTACATTATATCCATGTTCTTGTACTGTTATTTAATAAAACGATAAAGGATATTAAGTTAAACATTTGCTAATGATTATTTGAATGATTTATCATACAGTTATTTTCAAGCAATGGCTCCCGTTTTTATTGTGCAAACCACAGACCTGTGTTCATTATACGCTCAATGACAGCAGCCCACGCTGTCATCTGGCTTTTGATCCAAGCATTGATGATTTTTCAGAAACCATGCCAAACTACTAGTGCACTTGTTTATTTGTTTGTTTGTTTATTTTCAAACCAAAAAGTCTGCACAAATCTGCAATGTTGGCATGGTGACCATTTTCCCCTACTGAAGTAAAAGCATGTTTGATTTAATTTGACTCTTGATGTTTTTGACCATAATTGCACTTGTTTTTACTGTTGCTTACAAAGGTAAAATTGAGAATTCTGAACATATCGAAACCATGCATTCGTGACTTGATATGGGAATAAAAATGCTCTTTTAGAAAAGGTTACAGACATGGTGGCTTTAATGCAGATAAGCTGCATATATAAATGTATCGTCATATGCTTCTATATAAAGATTTACACAATTTCATAACTCTTTGGAGTCCATGATATCTGCTTTTCTTTTGTCTTGGAATAAAGCAAAACCTTTCAATCTCAATTTGTTCGAAATTTAATGAATCAAGGATATTGTCTAGACCAGTGTTTCTCAAACTTTTTCAGCCCAAGGACGACTTTATCTTCCAATTTTTTTCTGAGGACCACCTAACAGAATCCCACTATAACACGCCCCCAAATAAACAACAAAATAGGAAGGATAAGCTAAATTTAAGTTTAATATGCACTAATTAAAAAACACAAATTAGTTTAAACACAAATGCAATGCTATGTTCAGAAATTGTTAAATAAATTTTATTTCATTTGAAAAAGTAAATGTGAAATGAGTTGGAGCTTAACATGAAAAATCTACTTAAATAAGTGACGATTGTATAAACACCTAGTTTAGGTCATCTTTTGGCGGACCACACTTTAAGAATTACTGGTCTAGACAAACCTTTAGAGGCAGTTTGCCGGACAGGGTTTAGATTAATCCAGGACTAGGACTACTTACACTGCAAAAAATGATTTTCAAGAAAAAAATGTTCTTAGCATTTTTGTCTTTTTATCAGTAAAAAAAAAAAATTCTTAAATTAAGATGCTTTTTCTTGATGAGCAAAACGACCCAAGAAAATAAGTGTAGTTTTCAGACCAAAAATATCACATTTAAATGATTTTGTGCATAAAACAAGCAAAAAATCTGCAATTGGGGTAAGCAAAAAATCTTGAAATTTTTTCTTAAACACTAAATTCAAGAAAAAAAATCAAGAAAAAGTAGCTTACCCCATTGGCAGATTTTTTTTGCTTGTTTTATGCACAGGATCACTTACATTTGGTATTTTCGGTCTAAAAACTAGACTTATTATTTGGGGGTCGATTTACTCATCAAGAAAAGCATCTTAATTTAAGAATTTATAGATATTTTTACTGAAAACAAGACAAAAATACTAATAATTTTTTTTCTTGAACAAACCTTAAAAAAACTATACTGTGGTGTGTCGAAACAATGGCACTGATATATGTTAAGATATTTTAGTACAAGGTGTTATTAGTAAATGTTAAAATTATAGTAGCTCAAACATGCATTTTAGTCTGGGATTAGGACAAGCCCTGTCCGTTAAAACGCCCCTTAAAGAAATATGTCAGGTTAAATTAAATTTATTGACAGCTTTATCAGAAAATATTTTTTGTACCTTAATTTATATTGAATAAAAATAAGATGTATTTACAGTGGCAATCCATGGAGGCTGAGCAATGGTTAAATAATAAAAAGGAATTGTAGAATAGTAAAACAATTCAATCTATATTTCACTAAACATTAAATAAGAGTCTCTGTTTTAATGATTGACCTCTGGTTAAAAAAAGAAAAAGAAATAAGGTCACATAATTAACTTTGTTCAATTTGTTTCAAAAAAATTAAATCCACTTTTTTTTTAAATATATTGTCTCATGCAAATTTACATAAGCCTTTGTTAATTGACATTCTTAAATAATGATTGGCAGTGAATGTGCATTAAGAGTTGCACCAAGAGCAAAATCCTCAGACACGCTTAATACCCAGCTGCCGAGCGCGGATCCCGCAGGCACCCTGAAGTGGACGATACAGAGATTAGGAGGGCAAGGAAAACAGCGAAGACGCCAACACTAGTGCACTCATCCGCTCACTTTCACTCAATTACAGCAACACAATCGCCGGAATAAAGCGAGGCTCATAAAAATGCATGGAAGGCAAACAGAAATCCACCTCAATGGGAAGAACGAAACCCAGATTAGTTTGGTTTTTAATTCAACCATCTAAAAATATACCTCCTCTCGCAGCGCTCGCTCTCTGCACAGACACTCTCGTACCGAAGCCCACCTCTTAGTTGCCCTCCCCCTAAGAGTGTCATGATGACACGCAGCTTTGAAATACTCTGACGGGCACAGGATTGCTCATACTGGTGCTAAAGCTTGGAAGAAGCCAGACTATTGACAAGGAAATGTGTCATTCCGTTGCTCCGCTCATCTCACGTTAACAAATGGACTGAATATTATCCTTGCGCTGATGAGGTGATGAAGTAAACCTTGGCAGGAGAGAGATGGAACAGATTAATGTAAACTGGACTTTTTTCCGGCACCCAAAATAGTTTCAGTGACACACAGATGTACTTGGATGTGCGTTCAATCCAACTCTCCGACGATGAGTGGATCGGCTCTCCCTCGAGTTGAAGCATCATCAGGTGTGGATCTCAGAATTCATGGGAGCTTCAACGACAGCGGTACTATCGGTGAGGTCTGGAGCATCAGTGGCAGCGGTCCGTGGCTCCTCGCCGTCATGCTGTTCCTCATCATTTTGGTGACAGCTTGTGGGAACATTTTGTTGATTGCCCTCGTGTTTGCCCACCGGTCACTACGCTGCACCTCCAATTGCTTCCTGGTGTCCTTGTTCTTGTCAGACTTGATGGTGGCTCTGGTGGTGATGCCCCCTGCCATGCTCAACGTGTTGTGTGGGACCTGGGTGCTGGCGCCCGGCTTTTGCCCCGTCTGGCTCTGTTTCGACGTGATGTGCTGCAGCGCTTCCATCCTCAACTTGTGCGTTATCAGTCTGGACCGCTACCTCCTCATCATCTCTCCGCTACGATACAAACAGCACATGACCCCACCCCGTGCCTTGCTTCTCGTGGGTGGGGCTTGGGGTTTGGCAGCCCTGACTTCTTTCCTGCCAATCAAGATGGACTGGCACAACTTGGGTCGTACGCAAGACCTCACCGAACACGATTCTGCCAACCACACGGCCTTTAGGTCGAGCTCCTCGTCGTACTTTCAGCTTTCCACTTCGGGAACGCCATCCACGCAGTGCCGTCTGCGAGTGACTCTTCCCTTCGCCCTTGTGGCGACCTTTCTCACCTTCTTCTTGCCCTCCACAGCCATCTGTTTCACCTACTGCCGAATCTTGTTGGCGGCCAGAAGACAGGCACGACAGGTGGAGGCTCTTACTCAACCTCAGTACCCACACCACTCACCTGGCCAACCGTCACGTCCTCCTTCTCCCGGTCACGGAGATGAATACAGCCATCAAGATCCACCGGTACTGCGACACGCTCCGGTGAGGATGGTGGTAACTGCTTAAAAGAAAGATTGTGAATAGATGCAAATGAAAATTGGCCAAATTTGGTGCATGCATGTTTGTGAATTCTTAACTTGCCTCAAACTCGCAGCAAATTAAAAAGATGATGAAAACGTAGCTGAAAAGGAAAAGATTAGATTTTAAAGGATGGCACAGATAGTAATAAAAGACCAGATGAGGGTGCCGGAGTGCAATAAACCATTTGAAGATGAAGAGGTGAGGGGGGAATGGGTAAAACTATTCAGTCGAACAGAAAAGACCTTTTGAAGTACTGTGACTGTCAAGAGCTTTCATTTCGAGAGGAAAAGACAAATAATTACTGCGGTCCAAGGTAACACAACTACCCTTCTCTCGGCAGTGAAATTTCATTTTCATGTCTTTGTCTGTTTCTATCAGTTGTCGGTGAATAGCGAGCGCAGACTGGCACACCGGCAAAGAAAGCGAGCTCTGAAAGCCAGTCTAACGCTGGGAGTGCTCCTGGGTCTCTTCTTCGGCGCCTGGCTTCCCTTTTTTATCACCAACATGGCACAGGTCAGTCTATGAAACACGAAACATTGGCATAGATGTTGAAGATTAACTGCAAGTTAATTGAAAAAGATGATTTATTCCTGCTCTCAAACCCATTCACCATCTGTGTCCATCGCTCAAATTTCGAGATTCTGGGCAAGTCTCTCTCTCGAGCCCTCCTTCACACACAATATGGTGTGTGAATAGCACTCCATCTCTTTCTCCTACTCTCCCTTTTATAATTTGTGGCATCTCAACCTCCTCTTCCGTCCAGCTAGACAACTCTGACCTTTTTCATCCTTTCTCTGTATCGCTGTCGTGATCTAACACCTTTCTCTTCTGTGCATTCAGGCGGTGTGCGAGTGCGTGCCACCCTCGCTTTTCGATGCCATCACCTGGCTGGGATACTGTAACAGCACCATGAACCCGATTATATACCCTCTATTCATGAGGGACTTCAAGAGGGCACTGGCGCGACTTCTACCCTGTTGCTCTTCATCGCACGCCCCACGTAGGCCATCGCCGCCGCTTTCCCTTTCTCTGCGCAACTCAGGGGACCCACAGCTACCTTCGGAAACCCCTTCGCTCGTGTCCGACCCGCCGCAGCCACCAGCGACGGCTACGGATGCCGTTAACTTGCTTGAGGCAGAACAAGCCGGGATTGATCTGCCTCTTCTGCTGCCCAACCAGGTCGATACGTTGGACGATTGATACCGCACGATAAGAACGGGATGAGAAGATACGTGACGGATAATTATAGACTTGTCAACAAAAAATGTGCTAAAACATAATGTGCTGAAAAAATCAATGGGACGAGTGTTAGGATTTTTATGGACTGTATTCAGGGAGGCTGTACGTCTAAAACAGATTCAACTCTCCTCCTGCTTCATTCATTACCATAACAACCAAAACAACAGATGTATAAGGCAGACGAGAGCGAAAGGAATCTCACTAATACCTCACACTATGTCAAGTGGGTTGTCTGTGGATCTTCATGTCTTAATTAAACAACAAACCACTCTTAATGAAGAGGGTAATGGTATATACAAATCACATAGTAGTTTATCACAACAAGCTTTAAAAAAGCTTGATATTAATATAAGATTAAATTAAAAAACAATTCCAGATATTTAATAAAAAAGTTGCACTTGCTTTAACAAGCTTATATGTGACCCTGGACCACAAAACCTGTCATAAGTAGCACACGTGTATTCATAGCAAAAGACAAAAATACATTGTATGGGTCAAAATTAAACAGTGGCAGCGGTGACTTTATTTTTCTATAAATTCGTCATTTTGCCCGTCATGTGTGTGGCCCTCATTTCAAAATATGTGTTCGGCACGTCATGTAAAGTTATGTGCATCACGCGTCCTGTCAAAATACATGTCCGCTGCAGACGCCTCGAAGGGATTTATGAAAGAGACCTCACGTGATCGTCTCTTTTATCATAAACCCCTTCGATGCGTGTGCAGCAGGCACCTACCCCGACAGGACGCATGATGCACATGCTTCACATGATGCAACAAACACATACCCTGACATGACGAGCCACACGCAACACTTCAAAAACACATATTTTAAATTTGCGCTGCTCGGAAGAGAAGTCACCGGCCACCATTGGTCAAAAGATCAATCGCATACAAAATAAAAGTTTGTTTTTGCATAATATATGTTTGTGCACTGTATGTAATTATTTTGCAAATATGAAAACACACACATGCATGTATGTATTTAAGAAACATTTACTAATTAATTTATACATGTATGTGTGTATTTATATATATTTACATAATAATTACACACAATACACTTACAAATATATTATGCAAATATAAACTTTTATTTTGTATTCGATTAATCGCGATTAATCCTTTGACAGCCCTAATATTAAGTAAAGATCAAGTTTCATGAAGATAATTTCCTACTGTAAATATATCAAGACTTTATTTTTGTGAGTGGATGCAAGTGGTAAGGACTTCATTTGGACAACTTTCAATATTTAGATTTTTTGCACCCTCAGATTTGCAAATAGTTGTATCTCAGCCAAATGTTATCTGACCTAACCAATCTTATACAGCCGTCAAAAATAAGAGACTACTTTTAAGATTATTTTCAGTTTTTCTAGATATACTTTTTATAGGTATGTGTTTAAGTAATATTAAAAAAAAACATTTTGCCAACTACTGACAACATTTCTGCCAAGTTCCTAATAAAAATAATGTTTTGCTTGCATTTTTTACTGAAAATTGAAATGGGGAAAACATGATCCAAATAACAAAAAAGATGCAGTGTTTTCCAATCTTGAATACTGCAGAGATCAAATTCATTTCTAAATAACAAAATGCTAATGGTTTTTACATGTATTTTAGGAAAATTTCAGAAATATAAATTGTATGGAACAACCCTGATTGTTAGTCACATCTTTAATGTGTCTTTGTATCCACTCAGTCTTTCACATTGCTGTTAGGGTGACTTTATGTCGCTCATGAGGTTTGCTTTTGTTCAAATTCAACAGACACTGGACGGAAATGGACGTAATATATGAGGAAATGATGATTAAAGGCAAAACTGGAGTGGTCTCTTCATTTTTTTCTGGGCAGTATATTCAGCTTTCAGATTATGTAAAAATGTACCCTATCCAAAAAATTGACTCTTATTTTGTGGTCCAGGAACACATACTGGTTTTTGAATGTGCATTGTGTGTCAGATCTGTATGGTAACCCTTGTTCTTTTATAAGATTTGCATACGATTATGCAACATAGACCTTACACTGCAAAAAATGACTTTCTTACTTAGTATTTTTGTCTTGTTCTCAGTAAAAGTATCTAAAAACTCCCAAATCAAGATGCACTTCCCCGATAAGCAAAATGACCCAAGAAAACAAGTCTAGTTTTTAGACAAAAATATGAAGAGTTTCGTTGCAAAACGAGATAAATCCATTTTTTAACATTTTTCTCAAAACATGTTTATTATTATGTTATCATGTTATTATTTTGTTTTATGGTGCTACTTAGCTGTATTTTTTAAGTTATGAAGGTTTAAATCAAAACAAACCAACTGCAGTTGCATAGAAATGAATTGGAATGCACAACCAAAAAACGAGATTTCTGAACAATTAAAAAAACGGTGGTTATCTCGTTTTGCAACGAAACTCTTCATATACAATTTAAGTGAATTTGTGCTGAAAACAAGCATTTTGCTTAAATTAAGTATTTAAGAAAAATAAATCTTATTTTTAGATTTTTTTTGCTCACCCCAATGGGAAATATTTTGCTTGTTTTAAGTTTAAATTTACTTAAATTGTATATTTTTTTTTGTCTATAAACTAGACTTATTTTTTTAGATCATTTTGCTCATTAAGAAAAAACATCTTAATTTAGGAATTTTTTGATATTTCTACTGAAAACAAGACAAAAATACTAAGTAAGAAAGTCATTTTTTGTCCAGTAATCGTACAAAAAATGATTTTCAAGAAAAAAGTGTCTTAGTATTTTTGTCTCGTTTTCAGCAAAAACATCTAAAAACTCCTAAACCAAAATTCTTTCTCCCGATGAGCAAAACGACCCAAGAAAACAAGTCTAGTTTCTAGACAAAACTATATTAAGTTAAAGTGAATTTGTGCTTAAAACAAGCAAAATTATCTGCCAATATGGTGAAAATTTTTTGCTTAAATTAAGTGTTTAAGAAAAAGAAAACTTATTTTTAGATTTTTTTCTCACCCCATTGGCAGATATTTTTGCCTGTTACAAGTTCAAATTCACTCAAATTGTATATTTTTTTGTCTATAAACTAGACTTATTTTTTAGATCATTTTGCTCATTAAGAAAAAACATCTTAATTGAGGAATTTTTTGATATTTCTACTGAAAATAAGACAAAAATACTAAGTAAGAAAGTAATTTTTTGCCCAGTAATCCTACAAAAAAATTATTTTCAAGAAAAAAATGTCTTAGTATTTTTGTCTCGTTTTCAGTAAAAACATCCAAAAATTCCCAAATCAAAATGCTTCCTCTCGACGAGCAAAACGACCCAAGAAAACAAGTCTAGTTTTTAGACAAAACTATATTAAGTTTAAGTGAATTTGTGCTTAAAACAAGCAAAATTATCTGCCAATAGGGTGAAAAAATGTTGCTTAAATTAAGTGTTTAAGAAAAAAAAAGAAAACTTATTTTTAGATTTTTTTTCTCACCCCATTGGCAGATATTTTTGCTTGTTATAAGTTTAAATTTACTTAAATTGTAAAATTTTTGTCTATAAACTAGACTTATTTTCTTAGATCATTTTGCTCATCAAGAAAAAACATTTTTAGACACTTCTACTGAAAACAAGACAAAAATACCAAGAAAGTCATTTTTTCCAGTATAATAGTCTTGCTAGCAGCAAACTTGAATCTCAAATATTTCACAGAGCGAAGTTAACAATCCAGACAAAACTCAAACATTTGTGAGTTGAGAATTATGCGAATGTTATGACGTTGTTGTGCTTGGTTCAGAACAAGCAGGTTTGCCATTGGCTAATTGGTCCTGTGCTTCAGTGTGTGATTGGTGGTTTGTGTTTGATTCTGTTTCAGTAGTCCAGTGTGTGTTGTCCCAGTCCCAAGATGTATGCTCGAGATTAGGTTCATTGTCTGATTCACAACGACCCTCGTTTTCAAGGGGGGCACACGTTGACCGATCCAACCTCTGACTGGGGTCGCAGTCATTAATAGAGTCTAGTAAGTCGGATATATCAGGAATGTCCCAGCAATTCTCAGAGTCCGTCCTCTTGCCCCGCACCTTTTTTTCAGTCTGGTTTATGCTTACACTTAAACTGGTATCTGTTGTGTCTTTGTTTGATGGTTCCTCTCTCTGATCATCTGGTTCAGACGCTGGTATGTCTAGTTTATCCTGAGTTAAATTAACCAGCTGTAATTGGCTGCCGCTGGCTTCTTCTCTAGTAGGAACCCCGACTGCCACAAGGATTGTGTCCATCTGACGCATGTAGTCCAGATGTCCGTTCACCTATAAGGTCAAAAGGTATTCAGTACTCAAAGCATTCAATATGCCAGTCCAAATGTTTATTTTTTATGACGCTTGCAAAAAAGCTCTGTAACTTAGAAGATGGATTGTTATGAATGGATCATTTTAAGTCAAAATGTCCCAATCATTTCATATTCAAGTTGCTTAAAATTATACTTAATTTCCATACATTCATACAGGACTGGAACTACGCAGAAATGACAACGAGTATCTCACTGGCACTGCAATTATAATAATTACAGTCTTTTGTGGGTGACAATCTAACAATGCCCTTTGTATTCTTGGAGGGGGTGGGGTGTTCGACAGAAAGCTTTAAATCTCGTTTTTTTCATGAAAGTAACATCAGATGACTTCCGATGGAAATTAAACTTTGATTCTGTGATCAGGTGAAGTCGTGATATTGTAAAGTTACTCTTGAATCAGAAACCAAATGCACTGCATGCACAATTACTGAAGCGAACGCGTGTGCTCACCACTGATGACAGATCCACATTTATGATTTTCCGGTCTTGTGAATTGATTGGCTGGAGCCCAGCGACAGATAGCTGCACAGATGAACTTCTGTACAGGAATCCAAGAAGCCAATCGCCTCTAAAGAAAGAAAGATAAAAGCTGACAATCATTTCAATTCCAGTTTGCAAAAAAAGCATGATGGTAAATTATTATTCTGATGACCTTGTAATGAGGGTTAGCACGTATTTCAAAATTAAAATGACTTAATCATAATGAAGACTCGAAGAGTCAACACCCAAGTCTCTTTGATAATCCATCCTTCAAATATGATTTGGGTTTTTCCAATATAAATCTATGTAACGTTTAATTCTGTGATTAACCTTCCTGTTATGTTCAAATTTTAGCAACACTTAATGTTTGGGGTCAAATTGACTCCACATCGTTTTAATATATGCCAAATACCTTCAAATTTAAAATACAATTTTAGGAAAACAAATTTTTTTCTTATACCTAAATTGTTTATTTAATATATTACTTTCTATATATTAATTTCTATGAAACATATCTTTTGTAGCACGTAAATTTAGTGTATATTTAGTAAAAAAATAAAACTAGTAATGAAAATAATATATAACATTTATTTTATTTGAGAAGAGTTTTGCACGTATAAATAGTGAAAAACACACATTAGATCAGTTTTAGAGGAACACTGTGTGTACTGTATGTACATTTATATATTGGCAGAACCTTTTATCAAAAGTGAGTAAAAGGAACTTCAAGTCAAAAAGTATGAAGGAAAAGTTAAAGGGTAGATTTAAAGGTTTAAAAATACAATTAGCATATTTTTCAGAGATGTCAAAATAGTTTTGGGGTCAATTTGACCCCAAACATAATAGGTGGGTTAAGTAATAAAGGACACACGATTTAAAGTCCAAATTATGAGTTAAGTGGCGTTAGATATTTGTCCAAATCGCCTAAACATGAGCACTAAAGCTTTGTTTATACTCGCGCTTTGCTCTGCGCCACGAGCCTCTGTCTTAACAAACAGGCGAGGTGTTTATAGTTGATGCGCTCGCTGTTGCACTATTCTTTAAAATGACAGGGGGCGATGCGAGCAATCGAGTCCAAAACCAACACAAAGAAGAGGATAGAAGTCGTCGTTCGCTGGATCAACCATGGTACTTATAACATTAGAGCTTGATATATAAATATGAGAACATGAATAAAACAACATCTTAAATATGTCTTTATTAAACTTTATCATTTCATTAACGATTTTACTAAACAAAACAATACAGAAATCTCAATCTTTGTATTTCATTCCTCATCCAGTGGTTCATTCAATACAAACATAAGCCAATAATTCTGAATCATATGTAAAATAATTTGTGTTTTAAATGCGAAGTTTCCATACTTTGTTTTAAGATTGTCAGATAAAAAGTAGGGGTGTAAATCAACAGTTCATTGCGATGCGATACAGTGTCGATCATAGCGATAAGATATTTATCCACAAGCGTTTCTTCGGTGCGATTACAATTCAATTTTGTATGATTACTTTATCGATACTTTGATACTACATGCCTAGTTAAGCAGGTTTTTTTATTACTCACGAATGCAACCAAAATATCTAACATAAATATTTAATTAAACTCTTTAAAAAAAGGCACACAATTGGGACATTTACAACAATAAACTAATGCTGCGTTCACACCAGCTGTGGTAGAGGCGTCAAGCGCGAGTGATTTCAATGTTAAGTCAATGTGAAGACGCGTTGATGCGCGTCTGGAGTCTCGCGGCGCGAATGAGGCATTTAGCACGGTAGACGCGCTTCCACCTAGGCGCGAGTTGAATCAGTTGAACTTTGGCGGAAAAACGCGCCGCGTTAACCAATCAGGAGCTTGCTCTAATAGTGAGGTGATTACAGGAAGCGAATGGAGTAGCAGAAGCCCTCATGACGCAAATTTCCGTGTGAATGTCTCAATTAGAATTTCACGCGCGGCCTTTCTTGCGCAAATGAAGCGAGTAAACTCAAACTGTTCAAGCTGCAAACTAGGGGCGGTAGACACGATTTTGACGCCTCAAACGTGGCTGGTGTGAACCCACAGTAAGAAAAAAATTAACTTTTTTAATCAAGCTTATTATGGCAACAAAGTCTTTCAGCTGGTGCTGGTAAAGGTTATCTGCCAATCTGTATGTCCAATCCATTTTCCAAATACAACATATTTCCAAACCCAAGATTTGCGTCTGATAGCAGTCACAACGTCTTCTGCCTCTTTCGCTGTGTTTTTTCTGCTACAACCACTTTGTTGGTGCATTGCATTCACTTGCTGACACTAGCAAACAAAAATAAACAAAAATGCACGCTTTGGCAGAAATGCGTAGATGGATGTTACGTCAAGGAATGAGGATGCGGAGAGTGTTAAAATAAAGACACATGTGTGACAAATGTAATCAATCCATATCAATGTATTGTTTCACCCCTAATACATAAAACTGTATATGCATTGTTTTGCATGGATTGATCAAAAAGATACATTACAGGCTTGCCTGCTCGGACAGAATCCCCTCAAGGTCAATCATTTTTGCATGCGGAGCCGCGTGCGCGGTTACAAAAATTTTCGTGCACACCTCCACGCTAAATAAGGGTCTCGCACACCCAACGCGCACGACGTTGACGTCATTATTGCTGCGCACCAACGTCGAGTATAAACAAATCCTAATAGAGACTTTCGGCATTTTGGCAAATGTTTCCGCCCGGTCTAACCTGCTATATCCATTGACAATCTTCCCAGCCACGACCCTAGACAGCCGCTGCCAAGTCTTCACCGAACCGTCCACCGGGGCTCCCAGCAGCACCACGTCTTCTACCACACCTTCACTACCTGCTCGATAATAAGAGACAAAATGTCCTTCAAACGCCATCAGGTTCTCATTTACAGCTTTACACCTTTCAGATTTCTTTCATTACAGACAGAAATAGAAACCGAAAAATCTTATTCTGACATTTCTTAGACAAAGAACTGTTAATACAAAAAAAAAAAAAACACTGTGGCATGATCTTCACACACTCTATGAAATGAAATGAAAGAGGACCTTGATCATTAGCCAGCTCCTCCAGGCAGAAGTAGATGACACGTGCACCGAGACTAAAACCGATCAGGCTGACGGGTCGCTTTCCCTGCGCGGAGAGAAAAGAAAATGTAACATTCATTTTTAATTGGTCATTTTAAACTAAAATGAGAGAAATCTCTAATATAAAGTTTCTTCTGGCCTGCTGTCTGCTCCGCAGAACCTGGGCGAGATGCTTTCCCACTGCTGCCGAGCGGCTCAGGCAAACGCCCCAAGGGTTGTCGATCACACTGGCTACAGCCAGCAGAGACGCGGGCCATGTTAAAGCTGCTACTATACCTGAACACAGACCAGATAAAAAGCAATGTGGATGGCATGGTTATCATTTTTCTTTAAAACGAAAAGTGACAATAAATGGTGGCCTGCACAAATGATAAAAATAGCACTGTACATAATAAGTAGTACCTTGTTATACCATCACCTAATAGTGTTAGATCCTTAATACATACTGTACCTGACAACACTGTGTATTTGAGGGCTTCCTGAGCCACAACACTGGCAAGCCCATCCCATAATGAGTCCACAATCGAGCCCAGGTCTAATAAGTAACGCGATTCCCATTTCAGACAATATTTCTCACCGCACGCTCCCAGACTGGACCACGGCGCTTGAAACGAACCTGGACACAATGTCAATCAAATGGCATGTGAATGCAAACAACATTTATCTGGTTATGGATTATATACGGCTGTTCAGTACGTAACTCACTGTATTTGCCAGTGCAGAGCCACCCGGTCACGGCTATGGTGACATGAAGATGCTTTCCAGAACTCAACGGCAGAAACTCAAATTCTTGTATGGCACCGACACGCTTGTTCATTTTATAACCTGAATCAATCAATATGTAAGAGTAGATATAGCTTTTCAGAATCAAATATATATTTCACATACAATGAAATATAAAGTGATGCTCTTAACCTTGAATTCAGCAACAGCTTCAAATGTATTCATATGCATCAGTATATACTAGGGCTGTCAAAATTAACGCGTTATCGCAAATTCATTTTAACACCACTAACTTTATTAACGGTGATTAACACAATAACAACACTAATTTTATTAACAGTGATTAACACAACGCCCTTGGTCAAGCCTATAGTTGGATATATTAGGACACAGCCTTACTGTGACCCGTGCTGTCTAAATGATTCAGAGGTTTTCATAAAAATAAGAACATTAAGCTCTCGTCTAGCAAATTCAATGCTCTAAATAGTCATTAAACATCTAAAATGATTTATTTGTACGTTTTCTAAGTGAACCGTCATAAATGATCTAATGCAAAGATATGGGTCTCCATCTGTGTATTTTGGTTTCGCTTTTAAAGCATACAGAAATTCAAAAATAAATTGCAGGACTTGCTTGATGTTAAAAGGGTTATCAAGAGAGATAAAGTTCGGGACCTGATTAATGTTTAAAGAGTTATTAAGACCGTCAAGACTCAAAAACGATCTTCCTCGCATGCACACAGAGGCGCGAGTGCGCAACCCCGATATGTAGACATCTTCACGAAATTACTGTTTTAAAAATATCTGAATTCACCCAGGTAGGACCTATAATCTGTTATATCTGAAGTGAATGTTTGGTTAACTGAGGAAAAATATCTGTGTTCAGCGCCGCCGCTCCCATAACGCACATCACGCGCTTGTGCGTAGGGCACCAAGTGCTGAGGGGGCACCAAAAATAATATCCTAATGAAAAAAATTATAATGCCACATTATTTCATTAGCTTATAGAAATATTATTAGGCACTTTTTAGCCATGTATATGTAACAAAAAAGGGGGTACGAGATCATTTAATTGCTCTAGTCTAGAAAGTATGTCCCCCTGCATTGGATGGTCTGCGCCGGTTGATCGTTCCGGTACCTGACGAAGTTTGACAGACAGTAGGCAACTTTTATGGAAATGGCCCCGAAAAGACAGCAGGAGTCAGGATTTGAGAAAAGAAACAACAAGAAACTGTGAGATGATGCCCGTGCATCACTTCCAGGTAAGTCCCTGTTTAATCATGAAATGTGCATGTGCTGCTGCTAATCGTAATGCGCAGTAATGCGCCTCGAACTTGTCAGATCCTGGCAGTTACTGGTGTGGGCATTATAAAGGAATTATGCTTAGGGCACCAAAATGGCTAGCAGCGCCACTGGATGTGTTGCCATTAAAGATCCTTGCATTATAGTAGATCTTAAAGTTGTCTGTCTCAATGTCAATAAAACAAAAAAGAAAAAAAGTTTAAAATATATGGATATTGTTTTTGACTTTGTGTGTGCTAAATCTATTTATTAAATCTATTATTTTAAGGTATGGATGTGGTAATTTTGTGGTAAATTGGGATTTTTCTCAAAATTATCTTTGCTGACTCTGACAACTTCAAACAGGTTGAAGATTCAAACAAGGCATGCATTGTTTTGAAGTTTTTTAATAAAGAATGTCAAAAAATAAAACACCCATCTCATAAAATTTGCTCATTCCGACTTAATTTGTCAGCACAGCTCACAAATGATGCAGCAGCAAACAGAGATGGAGAAAGAAAAGGGTCTTCTGAAAGAAAAATTCATATACAAAACTATGGCTGATGATTCGGTCGAAAATGTAAACAGGCTGCTTTAATATAAATTTGCATAAATAATCTATATTTGTCCACACCCATGTTGATTAGAGTATTAAAAAACTGAAAATTGTTAAATGAGGGTAAATTTAAGACAGATAAAAATGTGAGATTAATTTGTGATTAATCGCGAGTAAACTCATGAAATCATTAGATTAATCTAGATTAAATATTTTAATCTATTGACAGCTCTAGTATATGCTAGTGGTTAAAAGTGTAGTGGTTACATAGCTTAGCTGGCAAGCAGAAGGTTACACGTTTAACCCTTGTGCATTGTTCAAATTTACTACCCTTTCGTGTTGTTAGTGGATGAAAACATCCACTAAATTAAACTGCTGTAAAAATGTATCAGATAAATATTTTTTCCACATTTTTTTTTTCAAAAATCTGTTAGTCAACCTCAGTACTGATCATAACTACAAAGTCCATGATTCCATGATTTGAACTCTTTAATTGCCAAGTTCATAAGGGGGGGAACACAAAATGACTGATTTTCAATATAAAAAGTGACTGTAAACTGGATTTTTAAAACCTTGTTCATAATAAATTATGTTCATCTATAGGGCTGTAACGATATATCGCGTGTCTCATTAAAAAGGCCTGTCTAAAATCGAATCTGCATCGCTGCATCGCAATTCTGTGTTTCATGCGCAGCTTGTGCGTGTACTATGGCGTTTTGGTCAGTAAGAAGTCTGTTATTAATCTAAAATCATTATGAGTCTGAGTCTTTTATAACGTGCATTTAAAAAAGCAACACTCGTTAAACAAAGTCATTCAAAATATTCTTTATTATCATGAAAATACCTGAAACAATTTGAAGAACGGCGATATACATATTCCTGTAGACCAGGGATGGGCAACTTTGGTCCTGGAGGGCCGGTGTCCTGCAGAGTTTAGCTCCAACCATAATTAAACACACCTGAAGCAGCCAATTAAGGTATGACTAGGCATACTAGAAACTTTTAGGCAGGTGTGCTGAGGCAAGTTGGAGCTAAACTCTGCAGGACACCGGCCCTCCAGGACCGAAGTTGCCCATCCCTGCTGTAGACATTTCCTGGAATAGGGTTTATAACGCTACTTCTTCTGTGGCACAAGTGGCGTTTCTGCACGAGTGCACCCCCTGGCTTTTGGATGTGGTGACATTTCACCGTAATTCTTTCAAATACATTCATTGAGAAAACGCGCATTTGCACGATAAATCGTTACAGCCCTTTTAATCTAACAGTCACTAACAATAAATGAGGGAGTAAAAAAAAATAAAAACTGATGCTACACAAAAACTAAAAATGCATCAAAGCCAGTGTTTTTTTACTAATTTTTTGACTGTCCAAGACTGTGAAAAAGGTAAAAAAAAAATCAGTTTACAATCACTTTTTATATTGAAAATCTGTCATTTTGTGTCAGTTTTTTTTCCAAATCAAATTATGAACTTGGCAATTAACGAGTTAAAATAATGTAATTTTTGTGAAGATTTGGTAGTTTTGATCAGTACTGAGGGTGATTAAAAGATTTATGAAAAAAAATGTGGAAAAATTATTAATTTGATAAATTTTTATAGCCATTTAATTTAGTGGATGTTTTCATCCACTAACAACACGAAAGGGTAGTAAATTTTTGAAATGTTTCAAAGCATTTAAATATAAGATTTGTCACCAAAAATCATTCAATTTGCTGAAACAGAGGGAAAGGTGTGGTCAAATTAAGAGTAAAAAAACCCTCTAGTGCAGTGGTTCTCAAACTGGGGGGCCGCAAGATGATGCCAGGGGGGCCCCAGTTTTATGACATTTTATAATTATCATGAATTCTGTGTAATTAAACAAAAAAATAAACCTACTAACCAACAACCCTACTTTTTATAATTTAATGGGGTGGTTTCCCAGACAGGGATAAGCTTAATCCATGACTAGGCCTTAGTTTAATTAGGAAATATAACTAGTTTTAACAAACATGCCTTACTAAAACATTACTTGTGTGCATTCTGAGGCGAAACAAAGGGAACTGATCTATTTTAAGATGTCAGTGCAAGTTGTTTTCAGTTTGGCCAGCTCTTAAAAATGTTTTAGTCTAGGACTAGTCTAATCCCTGTCCGGGAAACCGTCCCAATATGTGAACTGTTTTTGTCATACATTTTCTTTGGGGGCCGCGAAGGAATGCACCGTACACAAGGGGGGCCGCATGCTGAAAAAGTTTGAGAATCACTGCTCTAGTGGATAAAAACATCCCAAACAACATATAAGCGTTAAACCGCTTCAAAAACTCACACTTGTATATTTTTAACACACACGTATATTTCTGACCTGTTAATCCAGCACCAGCAGCTCCAAACATAGAGGCCATGATAGCAATGCCTGTGGCCGATCCTAAAGCAGCCGCTCCACCGGCTCCTAACACGGCCCCGGCCCCAGCCGCCACCAGAGGAGCCGCCAGCCCTCCGGTCAAACCTGACAACACCCACAGCACATAAGCCCGTTTCACACAGACATAACGGAAAATACAGGAAAAAGGCATCCGGGATTTGTCCGGAATCGTTTAATTTTTGGTTCATTCACACTGCCAATTAATATAATGTTCTGGTTTTGATGATACTTTGAAAATGTAAATATAACACTAAGACTCACCAATCACGGTCCCGCCGCCAACAGTGGCTAGACCAATCAGCAGGTAGCGTCGCAATTTACGCCCTCTTTCCTTCTTTTGCCTTCTAGATGATTCTTCTCTGTAGATGATGTGTGAATTTGAATCATGAAAACCTCACTGGATCTACAGCACATTTCTCATTTACTCTGAACATGAAACTAATTTAAATGTAGCACAGCAAAGAAATAAAAACCTTGACATTAAGTATAAAATACTTACGGCTGTGTGCGGTCTCCTTCAATGGCAGCACAAATATATTAAAAGACAGCAATCAGCAGATGCATTCAGACTGCATGCCCATGTCAAAACTATTAGTGCATTTCTATTGATTTCACAAAATATTGTGAAGATATTGATTGTGTCCAAGCGTTTCTGTATTTCAGATTGACATTTTCTTTTAAAATTGCAGACGGCTCAAAGCAAGTTTTGTGAAAATAATCTTTTGTCAATAATCCACCCGACGGTTAAGCTGGTCAATGACGCTGGATGTCAGAGATGTTCAAAAAGGAAAAATCGTTTAAATATATGTTGAAATCCAAGCATCAAGTTCCTAGAAATGTACTTTAAGGAAAAACTATTTTTTTACATTTAACAAAAAGTTTGATTTAAAAGCTGTAATTTCTTGACTACATACACAAAAGTAAACACGGTAATTGTTTTCAAATAAGCTTAAAAGCTGAATTCTAGGGGAAAATTTTGATTCTTTAAGAGTTTAACTCTTTCTCCACAATTGACGAGTTATCTCGTCAATTAAGAGAAAACATTTCCCTGCCAACAACGCTTTCCTGACAAGTTTTTAAGGTAATTTAATTCCACTATTATCCACTAGATGGCACTCTTACCCAATTTATAAAAACTGAAGCAAAAACTAATTTAATTACATTTTAAACTCCGTGTATGTTTTGATCATCGTTCTAAATCTGATCTCTAACAAAATTCCTTTACAAAAAATGCAATTATTTCAGCTTTTTGCTCAAAATTTTGTATTTTCGAACAAACCTACCCATACCCTTACCCAAGGTTATAAAAAGAGAAAAAATGAAGATAGGATGAAACGTTTTTATTTCCCATTTTGTTTCTTTGTTTTTTTAGAAAGCAGAGGGTCTGTTCTTTACGGTCTGTTTCCTGTGCGCACATAAAATTAGTGCGTTTAGTCGCCATAGTTTCACGTGCGCACGCCATAGTTTCACGTGCGCATGCCATAGTTTCATGCGAACGTGAAACTAAAGTTTAGATTTGCGTGCTCACGTGAAACTATGGCGTGCGCACATGAAACTATGGCGTGCGCACGTGAAACTATGGCATGCCATAGTTTCACGTGCGCACGCCATAGTTTCACAAAGTTTAGATTTGCGTGCTCACGTGAAACTATGGCGTGCACACTCCATAGTTTCACGTGCGCACGCCATAGTTTCACGTGAGCACGCAAATCTAAACTTTAAGAAAAAATTCTGCACATGAAGGTTTTGCGTGAGCACATGAAACTAAACTTTAGATTTTTTTACTCCAATATCACCTTAGGGGCTCGGTAGTTCTTTCATTTGATATATTTGTATGTTTATATATTTTTATAGAAGAAAATTTTTTCTGAATGGCATTTTGTGAAACTTGTAAAAAACCACACACAAAAAATGCAGGCGGGGAATTACTTCTTGAAAAAAGTCCTGAATATTAAGAAGATTTGAGGTTATTCTCTTCGCCCTTAACTAACTCTGTGTCTCGAGGTTTTGATCTTTTGATCAAAATTACTTTTAATTTTTAAAACTGAACACGGACATCACATACCAAGTCAATTTTCTGAAAGAGTGGCATTTTAATATGTGACCAGTCACGGAAAGTAGGGACACAAGTCGGATCTGGGACATTTTGAGTTATTCACAGATCCTGAAAGTGCAGATTCTAAGCTTTCCAACGATATGTAACACATGGAAATCTGATAAGAATTGGAGAAGTTGTGGCCATTTGAAGGTAGGCACTCCAAAATTCTTAATGCTGAGAAAACGGCTTGTAAAGTTTGTGCTTTTTCACCCCTCTCAGCTGCTGGGAGGGACAATAGGGCTCATTTACATCTCATTGAGATTAGCCATACCCTCTGTAAAGCTCCCCCATGACCAATACCTTTTACTGTTAATTCACTGTAAAAGTTTGTGGTTAGCTGGTTTAAGTCTGATAAAAAAAAAACGTAAAAATATTTGCACATTTAACGGCTACACATACTTCATACGTGAGCTAAGTCATTAACATCGGTCAATTCAGGCATTAATAGCAGATGCTCATATTGCCATCTAAAAGCTCATTATAGTAATGGGGACAATCGAAACCACAGTCCTGAGCTATCTAATAACAATAGGGGTTTTGGCAATCGAAACCACAGTCCTGAGTTAACAACAACTTTGGGTTTTGGCAATCGAAACCTGAGCTAGCTAATAACAATTGCAATAAATGTGAAGGTCTACGTGTACGTGTTCTTACAATGAACAAAAAACAACAAACTTTAATGTTTATGGAAACTCACCCCATAAGAAACAGAAAATTGTTCTTGCAGATCTTGTTCCCTCCAATGAAATAAGTTGTTCGGGCACACCTCTCTTTGTCGGTGTCTTTGTGGATGTTATCATTTCCGAAGTTTGCACTGTGATATCAATGATATCAGATTGAGCCTGTCAGAGTGCTGCTTAAGTAGCCACGCTGTTCCCTTGGGGGGCGGGTCCATAACTAAAGTATCAAACGCCGCTGCATGTAAATAAACACAGACAATGACCGCGCCCCCCGCTGCACGCTAGAATCTCGGGAAAAACAACCCGTTCATAACAGCATATATTACACTTTAATGAAACCAATCGCTCGCTCGTTCCTCCAGCAGCCAATGACTTCATTGAAAATATTGATAGACAAAACATGTAGCCAATTATATAACGTATTCAACAATGTCTATGTGACTTTTTGTGTATGTATAAGTCTTCATGTTGTGATGCAAGAACTGACGTCAAAGTACCGCGAGAGCGAGTCGAATTAAACTACTCCATAAGATTTCTTAAAGAGATCTCGCGGTACTTTGACATCATTCGACTGCGGCGCCGCATAAAGTCAGTGACACGGAACTACAGTCACGTGACTTCACGCTCGAGCCGGAAGAGAAGACAATGCTGAATAATGTTGTAATTCTTGCTATTTTTGGACCAAACTGTATTCTCGATGCTTTAACACATTCTTACTGACCAACTGATGTCACATGGACTACTTTGATGATGTTTTTATTACCTTTCTGGACATGGAAACCGTACATAGAGTTTAAATGGAGGAGACATAAAGCTCTCGGACTAAATCTAACGTTAAAACATCCTAAACTGTTTTCCGAAGATGAACGGAGGTCTTTTGAGTTTAGAACGACATAAGGGTAAGTCATTGCTTACATTATTTTCATTTTTGGGCAAACTATCCTTATTTTAGTAGTCACGCTGTTCCCTTTGCGGGCGGGAGCGAAAACCAAGCTGCTTATACAGTATGTAAATACACACAGACAATGACGCCCCCCGCTGCACGCTAGAATCTCCGGAAAAACAAGCCTATTTCAACCGCAAAATTTACGCTTTTAAATATACAAAAACTGCTATCTCAAACATGGAGAGGCTTCTTCATGATCTCAACTAACAGATTCTGCAATAAAACGAAAATCACAAATTTTGAAAATAAACACTTTGTTGCTCATTATCTCGAAACTTGCGCTGCCGACTTGTGTCCCTAGTTTCCGTGACTGGTCACATATAGTTGTGAATAATTAATAGATATGAAAAAGAAATGAGCTTCTTCTCTCATCTTTCTAAAAGAAGATGTCAAGAACCCCATCGAGATGTTAAGGAGCAGCTGAGAAGAGAAAAAAGTTTCACTCACTCGCTCTCCTCCACTGCCTCTCTCAATTTCTCTCCGAGAGTCTCTTCAAAATCTTCCAGCTGCTGCTGGGAGACGCGCAGGAGACAGCTGACGTGTCGGATCAGAACCCGAGCTCTCGCATCGTAAAGTCCTGCATGAGAAGAATCAGAAACAGCTATTACACAAGAAACCATTAAAGAAACTCCAACATCTGCTGAAAAAAATTAAGAAATTATATTTTCTTGCACGCCAATATAAACTCACCATCTTTGACAGAGAATGATACGAGATCCTGAAAATTGAAAGAAAACATCACATTGCATGAATGTTCACATATGACAAACAAATAGGTTAAAGCATTTGGTTAAACTGACTTGTGTACCTGAGTGATTGGTAACGCTCCGTTTCTGAGCAGTGGTTCTGCGTGTAAAATAGACAGGAAGGTGTCAGTACCTTCGAACCCGTGCCCTGCCAAGAAAGCCTGCATTACCGGCATGACAGACTCGTCCAAATTCAGCCATCGTACAAGACTCTCCAGATATGTCTCACGGAAACTCCTGCGTTCAAGACAAATTTAACAAATAAATCAAAAGGACACTAGAAAACATTACTGTACATGGACATGTTAATGCAATTACTTTTGCTCAGGTCCATGAAACAGCTGACCCAGGGACACACCACATAATCCAGCATAAGCAAAACGTCCTGGTTCACTTAGCTGTTGGCCAAACACCTCCACTGATAACTCATCCTGATCTGATCCCCCTGGATCTACAATAAATCATTCAAAACTGAACAATGAAATCTGATGTTTCATTCTGGAGTTAACATGGTTACAAATATGCATTCATTTGTTTACCTACCTAGACATTGTCAGAGTATTTCAAGGTTTATGTTTCATTATAAGAGATAATGTTTTGAATGAGTTGTCATAATATCAAACAACTACAGATATACTATAGAACTATAGAAACTATAGAAAAAGCATCATAGATGTTGTTTATACCGGTTTATGTTTATTTTACAAAAGGACCAACAAACAGCTTTATTGTCATTTCAGGCATATACACCTTGTACATTAAGCCTTAAAGATTTCTTTATATTTTTACTTTATTGTTTATATAATTTATTGCGTACAGTGAGAATTTATAGCATCTTGTGTGTATAAAACAACTTTCCAAGAAAAAACAAGACTGTGTAAAAATAAATGTTTATTGTATTATAAACAGTCTATCTATATTTTGAACACAGTAGTTTTATCCAAGCAATTTACCCATTCAAACCACATCAATCTTAATAGTTATCTTTAATTTTGTATATAATCATTTATAAGTGATATATTATTGTTGATGAGGACTGGAAATGAAACGTCTTATATTCAGGTGCATGGTTGTACCTACCACTGATGTCCCAAGTGAGGAAAAATAGGCCAACTAACATTATAAATGTATTACACAATAATTTCATTATTTAATACTTTTTAGTATTAAAAGGAAGCCTTTTAGTCTCTGGTGCCACAGTTTTCCAGAACTACAACCTAAATGAAGTCTCCAAAACCTATCTGGGTTCTCAGAGACGTTGCTAAGGTCAAGAATCCATAAATCTCCAAAGAAAACCTGCGTAATAATAATGCACGCCTGAATATGTGACCATGGAGCACAAGTTGCATGGGTATATTTGAAGCAATAGCCAACAATACATTGTATGGGTCAAAATTATTAATTTATTCCTTTATGCCCAAAATCATTAGGATATTAAGTAAAGATCATGTTCAATGAAGAGAATTTCGTCAAGGTTTCTTTGTAAGTGGATGCAGTTGCTAAGGACTTCATTTGGACACCTTCAAAGTTGATTTTCTCAATATTTAGATTTTTCACCCTCAGATTCCAGATTTTTATATGGCTGTATCTCAATCAAATATTTTACTATACTAACTATACTTTATTTTTATTGACTACTTTATTGTCTGGCACCTTATTGATCGTGAGTGCGCTGTAACTCTTCTTATATTACTATACTAACAAACCATCAATAGAAAGCTTAGCTATTCAGTTTTCAGACATATAAATCTCAATTTTAAAAAATGTACCCTAATGACTGGTTTTGTAATCCAGGGTCAAATATAAAGTGTGTTTCAATCTCCTCATTAACAATAATATAAATGTATAAATAATAATATAATAACATTTATAAATATATTTATACTTAAAAATGATTATACAAAACTAATGGTAGTTATGAAAGGGATGGTTCACCCAAAAATTAAAATTCTGTCATCATGAACACAAAAGAAGATATTTTGATAAAATATGGTAAGCACACACCTGATTGTAACGATTGACTTTTATAGTAGGAAAACAAATATTATGGAAGTATTGTGATGAATGAGGAAGAAGATATTTTGATAAATGATGGTAAGCATGTGTACCATTTTATTTGTTTTTCCTACTATGGAAGTCACTCAGCTAGGTGCTTACCATCATTTATCAAAATAACAACTTCTGTGTTCATCAGAAAAAAAGAAATGCATACATGTTTAGAACAACATAAAGATGAGAAAATGATGAGAGAATCTTCATTTTTGGGTGAACTATCCCTTTAAGACTGATGTGGTTTGGAACTGGTAAAATGTGCTTGGAAAAAAATGTGATCAAGATTGCATAATAATTAATTATTCATGCACATGAGTATGTCAAAGACGTAAAAAAGCTTTGTAAATGTACTAAATAATACTTCATAAACTGCATGAACAGCATAACACACAGAACAGTAATGTAATGGGTCAGTTTTGCATGTGAATGTGCAAAGGTTGATCCAGACATGCTATTGTGGAAAGAAAAGCATATAAGTATGAAGTAAACTGTGGTGTGGAAAGATCAATATTATGGTTGCACTCCGAGTTCAGAACAAAATTTAATGTTTCTACTATAGTCACGTGTTATTATTATACAAACATGACATCACACCAACAACAAGCAATGTAACACACCTATAATATAACATTTTTTTAGCTTCGTTCTGGTAAAATGGACTGGTGATAATGTGTTTAATTTTATTTGTTCAAAAAAAGTGTGTTTTTGTTTACAGTCCAGCGTTGGTCATAGCAGCTGTTGGACACGTCAGTACAAAAGAGGCAAGAGCGCTGTCAAATCACTGATCCACAGAAAACATAATATATCAATAACATATACATTAACAATAATATATCAAAATTCATAAAACAATATAACCCAGCGCAACACCACAACAACTAATACACGTTTTAACTCATTCGCGATAAGAAACAGAGAGACTTTTATTTTGTTTATGCTGTCTAAAGATAATTTGAAGGGCCTGTACGTATGTAACTGCACGTTTAGTGAATAATATAAATACCTGGCGTCAGTTTCGGACCCCCAATGTTGTTATTTGTCGGGTCCATAGGCTTCGTCCAACAATACAAATATAGCAGATTTGTTTTCGCATGCAGAAAAGTTTTTACTTTCTTTTTGCGATCGACGAAAGTTCACCACCAGAGATTTGTTTACCTCAGTAGCAGCAGCGCCTCCTACCGACTTCATTAATTCCGTTATTTACGAATCCCGCCTATGCGAAGGACCGGCGTATGAATATTAATGAAGAAGGGGGAGGTTGCCCAAAGACGGAGAGTGGATTGGCTGACATGCAACGTCGGCCTGTTCAATAAGAATCCTGGGAAAAGTTTCGTTCATGAATATTAAATAGGTACTTTCATTACAGGAATGTTACGAAGAAACGGTCAGTATGACATTATAAGTTGTTTAACGACATTACGTCTTCATAAAAAGATTAATAATTTCGATTACATTTTCGAGATAATTTAAAGAAAAAGCATCTGCAATTGAAACGAACATAATAAATATATACCGGAAGAATTGTTGAAGTGCCATTTATTTGCCAGCAGGGGCCGCTATTAGTACACATAAACTACCGCTCTATTTAAGCCTGTTCTGCATTCTATCTCAAAAAAGTGAAATCTCTGTGTGATATATAACATTACTTCATTCATTTCTTTTAAAGCAAATCGGTAAAAAAGCTATTAAAAAGGATTGCCTTTAGATAATTCCTAAAAATATAACTTATAGCATGTAATGATCCCTCTTTATATTACCTGGATGACATTAACATTAGTCTCATTACATAATCCAAATAGCATTTAACAACTTTATCTTACACCTTCGAACTGTTGTATCTTGTTTCTGTTTAAAAAAATGTCCATACCTGAAATGATCCAAGAAGACAGTTTGTGAAATGCATGGTTATATAATTTTCTTAAACTCAAAAAGCATATCTGTGACCTAAAATCACCAGAGCATTTAGCATATTCAGTTTCTGAATGCGTCTCTAAGTCTATTTACATTCTTTTCACAACTACTAACTCGAAAAAATTCCTTTCGTTTTTATGCCAGCATTTTTCCCCTTTCTTTTTCTGTGTACAGAGGGATCATTTGTGTATAAAGTCGAAACATTATTCAAGAAAGGAAAAAGGACAAATTAGGGAAAATGAGGTTCTGTTAATATAAACTCTGCTCCACCATCTAAATAAATGTCATGTTGTGCTTTCAGCTTTGTTTATACATTTGTGCATCTCTAGATTTTAACCTCTTTCTCCATCTCCACTCCAGAGGTTGATATGAATTTTGCATTACTGACACTGAGCACTTTTATAAGTCTAAACAGATTGTGTAAGCAGCACATCTTCAACTTGATTTAATGTAAATCCAGATCGACACAGAAAGATGCACAACGTTCTCTGAATTAAATAAAAGACAAAACTGCAGACAGACAGAAGTGTTTCATTTATCTTAGCTGTGTGATTAATTGGGTTTATTTTAGTTTTCCTTCGTCAGATTAACAGGATACAATAACTGTTTATACAAACTGTGGTTAAGGGTCACGGACAGACAATACATCTGCCTACCAGCTCCATCTCATTTCCCATCAGCCCTGACAGAAACTCTGACTAATTAGAGTGATACGGTCCAACATACAATGAACCTGAATAAAATCACACAGACAGAAGAATGAAGGTGCTGGAGGGGTAAAGGCTGTGTTTGTTCAAAGTTAAGAGGGCAACAAGTTTACCATCATTACCCTTTCATCAGCAGCTTCACACATCTGTTGACAGATAAGATAGCAGAGGTTTTCAATCTATTGGGCTACATCCCATAAAGCATACATGCCATAAAAAAACACTAACATCTGAAGAACCTTTCGGTTTCAAAATGGGTTAATTTGAGTGAAAACCATTCTTTAGATTATAAAATGGTATAAAGAAAATTATTATTTTAAAGGGGTCATGTCACGAGACGTTTTTAAGATGTAAAATAAATCTTTGGTGTCCCCAGAGCACCTATGTGAAGTTTTAGCTCAAAATACCATATCGATAATTTATTATAATATGTTAAAATTGACACTTTGTAGGTGTGAGCAAAAATGTGGCATTTGGGGTGTGTCCTTTAAAATGCAAATGCTGAAATTCAAACACTGATCGCAATGATGGTGGTTTGTTGCAATTGAAACTCGATTGTGCTGTGAATTATTTTCTCTCTTTCTCTTTCTCTCTGCACTAAATGGCAGTGCCGTGGTTGGATAGTGCAGATTAAGGCGCAGTATTATTATAATAAGATCTCCTTATGACATCATAAGGAGAGCCGAATTTCAATGACCTCATTTTTCACGTGCTTGCACAGAATGGTTTACCAAAACGAAAACCAAACTAAGTTTCTGGGTTGATCTTTTTCACATTTTCTAGGTTGAACGAAGCACTGGGAACCCAATTATAGCACTTAAACATGGAAAAATTCAGATTTTAATGCCATGGCCCCTTTAAGAACCTTTAAATGGTTGTTTGAGGAACCAAAAATGGTTCTTCAACGGCATCGCAATACGTTAAGCACCTTTATTTTTAAGGATGCACTGGTGCACACACACACACTGTACACAAAAACACACACACGTGACTGTACACAAACACATACACATAAATACTGTACATACGCACGCGCGCGCACACACAGAGTAAATAAACAGACACACACACACACACACACACACACACACACACACACACACACACACACACACACACACACACACACACACACACACAGATGGACACATACTGTACACACACACACACACACACACACACACAGTACACAAAGACACACACATGCACACAGACACATGCACACAGACACAGACACACAGACACACACACACACACACACACACACACACACACACACACACACACACACACACACACACACACACACACACATAGATACATACTGTACAAACACACACAAACACATACTGTACACAAACAAACAGACAGACAGACAGAGAGAAACATGCACACACACACACACACACACACACACAGACAGACAGACAGACACGCACGCACGCACGCATGCACACATACTGTACACAGACACGTAATGTAATCAAAGATAAACACAGACAAACACATACTGTACACAAACAGAGAGACAGAAACATGCACACAGACACACACACACACACACACACACACACACACACACACACACACACACACACACACACACACACACACACACACACACACACACACAGGCACGTACTGTAGTCAAAGACAAACACAGACAGACACATACTGTACACAAACAGACAGACAAACAGACAGACAGACAGAAACATACACACACAGACATACAGACACACACACACACACACACACACACACACACACAAACAAATAGACACACACACACACACAGACACACACACGTCTTGCAGCCATTGTTCTAAGATTTTTTTTTTTAAATATCCGTAACTGAATCTGTCGGGACAAGCCCTCTCCGTAAGGGGGATTTTTGAGGAATTTGGCGTCCAATCAAAAGCAATATAAAGTAAATACACCCTCTTGACATCCGCTTACTCAGATAAAGTAAGCACACTACAAAGATAATTTGCGGAATACAAACAAACTCTTGAAAAAACCACCACCAGCCTCTATCAGCCATATATCAACCCCTACATTATCATCACAGCAACATCTACATTATAATGTTAAAGTGGATATAACTGTACATGTAGAAAATGCATACAGAGTGGTTTGCATATGTTTGTGAATGTGTGTTACTACGGAAAAAACAGCTGGATAATCTTCTGGGAATGATGAGGTGGGTGCGGAGGAATACTGTAGGTCATGATGTGTCTAAAGAGAGGATGTTAAAGGAGAACCACAGCTGTACAAGACTCAGGCCAAGATAGGAAAATGCTACATTGCAAGATAACCAAAAAGTAGAGAGAATGACGGTGAACGTCTTAATTGTTCATCCCCAGACCGAAGAGCAAATAGACACTTTTGCAGACGTTTTGCATCAGAGCTTTCTCCTGAAAGAAAAAAACCATCCCGTTAATCCTCCTCAATCCCACATTAAATCCCCATAACCTTTAGATTTTCTGTTTCAGAGATCTCAAATGAGTGGCTCGGATGTGCCAAGACAAGGGCATAGCAACCATTATAACTTGGCAGATACCAACAAAACCAGTACAAGCAAAGCGGAAACCTTAGCCAAAACAACTCAGACAAGTAATTCTTATATTATTAGTGCCACTTAACCTACCATTCAATAAATCAATCAAAAACAAGTTATATCATTACTGTTTATGAGAGGTGTTCATAATGCCCGCCGCAACAAAAAACACCCATATAGCTCGGTGGTAGAGCACTTCGTTAGCACTAGCAGTGAGCACAAAAGGTCATAGGTTCGAACCCAGGAACACGGATAATGATGAAAAATGTATGGTTTGTTATGCACTGTGATAGCTTTGGGTAAAAGAGTGCATAAATATAAATGTTATCCTAAAAACTTAAGGAACATTTTAAGACTAAATAGATACTTAAAGGGGTCATATGATGCGTTTTCATTTTTGGAGTGTTAAAAGCTGTTTGTGCATAGAAGATATGTAAATTCGCAAAGATTAAAGTCTTAAAGGGATAGTTCACCCAAAAATGAAAAATAATGTCATTAATAACCCACCCTCATGTCGTTCCAAACGCGTAAGACCTCCGTATATCTTTGGAACACAGTTTAAGATGTTTTAGATTTAGTCCGAGAGCTTGTTGACCCATTAGTGAAAATCTATGTACGGTATACTGTCCATGTCCAGAAAGGTAATAAAAACATCATCAAAGTAGTCCATGTGACATCAGTGGGTCAGTTAGAATGTATTGAAGCATCGAAAATACATTTTAGTCCAAAAATAACCAAAATTAAGACTTTATTCAGCATTGTCTTCTCTTCCGCGTCTGTTGTTAAGCGCATGCGCAAGACTAAAGACACGATGACGTGTTATCCTTAGACATGTTTGCGAAGTTTTTTTTTTCAAACTTACAGCGTGTGTCTCTCTCAGACTGTAAACGAAGCCCGGGCGCACAAAAAAAAAACAAACAGCTGGGGCGCACCAGATAACACGTCAGCCACGTCACTGCAGTCACTTGACTTTAGTCTCGCGCATGCGCTTCACAACAGACGCAGAAGAGAAGACAATGCTGAATAAAGCCGTAATTTTTGGACCTAAATGTATTTTCGATGCTTCAACACATTCTAACTGACCCACTGATGTCACGTAAACTACTTTGATGATGTTTTTATTACCTTTCTGGACATTCAATGGAGGGTCAGCAAGCTCTCGAACTAAATATAAAACATCTTAAACTGTGTTCCAAAAATGAACGCAGGTCTTACGAGTTTGGAACGACATGAGGGTGAGTCATTAATGCCATTATTTTCATTTTTGGGTAAACCTTTAAACGCGAAGAGATTTTCTTTCTAAAAGTGAAAGCTCATCCACGTCTTTCTAAAACGCCTCATTCAAACACGCACCCAAATATTTACATCACTGTGTAGGAAAATTTGCATAACAATACCCAGATGTACACACAAAGAGAGAAGGCGTAACTTTTATTCTCACTGTAGTATTGTTGCTGCCCCATGTCTTAGAGACGATGTGTTTTAGAAGCTCAAATTCCAAATATGGTAAAGGGCGGAATATTTCTATCACACATTTGAGGTATTCGGCCAATCACAACGCATTGGACAGCTGGCCAATCAGAACACATTGCACTTTCCAGAACGACAAGCTTTGTTAAAGAGCAACTATAGTTCCAATTCATGATTTTACATTTCCTTTGGTGTGTAAATGTGTGTTAGTACATAACGATATGCAAAAGGTACGAACCCCAAAGTAAATGATGACGCGAGTTATCGTCTCCAATGTAAATCTCTTTTCTTGGACTACAACAAACACACGGATTGTAGGTAACACTTTTCAGATCGATGAGGTTTACAAAATCAATGTGTGTAAGGGAAGCAGGATATCTGGAGCTACAAAAATGTACGGTATGTGGAAAATAATGTGTTTTTTAACATTAAACCACACGAGTACATTGTATTATACCAAATACACAAAATAACGTTGTTTTTAGCAATGAAATGGTTGCACTTTAAAATCGATGCGTTTCAAAAATGCGTTCAGGTCACAGAGGAGCAACAATAATGTACGATATGTTAAACATATTTTTTAACCTTAAACCAATTGCATAAATACACAAGATTTGGTGTAATGCAACATGACCCCTTTAAACTGAATACTCCTTTAGGTCTCCTAAGCTATAAAAGAGGAAAAAAAATGTACACCCAAAGGTCCCAAGGGAGAAACCATGTACATGCATCCATAAACATCTCTCTAAATGGAGAATGTAACCTTTGGTGCCAGTTTGATCAGATGAGTTGTCACCCGTTGACATCCGCCCAGTGGCCTTTCGAAAATGAATACAGACAGAAGCCGCTTTAATGATTTTGTCCCAGCACATTTTGTGTTTTCGATGCTAAATGATGCTTCTAACACACAACACACCAGATAAAGGGTCATTTAATGAACACAAGGCCCTCATTGTCTGCATTTTTGTCCTTGGCTATAATGGCTTTTCTTTTTGGAAATTCCACATCCACTGTGAGAAATTCTTTCCGAGCTTTTCGGATACATGAGGAGGCCTCATTCACGGGCAGACCCTGAAGTCTCACGAACGCTGTCACAATCTGTGATGGATTTCTTAAGATGCAACAGTACAGCTGGCAGAGAGGCGCCGTGTGGAAGTTCACCACGGAAAACTTATAAAGAGGGTGTTGGCCCCAGGAAATGGGAAAAACTCAAATACTGTGCTTTTCCTAAACGAATGGAAAACTGCTTTCCATTAGCTGTCATAAGTATGATGACCTGCAGATTGAATCAGACATAATGCATGTGGGTACTTGCACATCAATGGTAAACAAATGCGTTATCAGCCCTCGCAGACAGAAATGCATACCAACACATGGGGCCCATATGGGAAGCTATAAAACAAGCAGTGCGCAAACAGCGCCTATGACAAATCTTTAGCGTGGAAGTCCGGCTATTCAGATCGCGAGATGAAATCAAAGTGACGAATGTATTGAAGAGCCAGGAAGGCAGATCCTCGTAAATACACTCAGGATGGGAAATTGCACTATGTTCCTGCAGTATTTTTAGTTTTTGAATTGAAGGACGTTATTTATGTCTGTTGTCTGTTCTGCATTAACACATGAACTGTGTAGGCTCTTTGCGCTGAATGCTTCTGATTATCATCAGCTTTCAACATTCATTCTTTCGTACAGATAACAGAAATCAGATAATACATCTGTCTAATCTCCCATCCCTCTCTCTGGCTGTCATAACCAGGCTGGTTTCAACTTGAAGACTTTGTCCTGAAGCTAAAAGAAACACAAAGGTTTTGTCCAAAAAATGGATACTGTCGCTCCTATAGCTCAGAGCATTTCAGTGAATATACATACTGATAAAATGTATCTTGAATGCACTAAAGTCATTTTGGATAAAAGCGTCTGCTAAATAAATAAAATGTAAATGTGATATGAAAATTAATTATATTTTTGCAAAGGTCCTACAGCTAAGCATCGACGCTATGCATTAGTTTTCATATACACTTCTGCGTCATCCGCATTAACATGCAATTACACATACAGACCACTAGTAGGCAGTAGTCACGCGTGTAACTCACAGTAGCAGTGCAATAGCCAAAGAAGAAGCAGCTTGGCCATAAATCCACAAAGAAGAAGAAGCAGCAGCTTATTGTGTATGGCTGTTTCTGGTCCTGTCCCAAATGGCACACTCCGGACTTGTGGTCCTCCTCAGAGTCCACACGTTGATGACATCACGTAGTCCAGACTTTAGGGACCCTTATTGTGAGTCCACGTTGGTGCAACGGAGTCGTATTTTGGGACAGACTCGAGCGTCACACCGGAAATAGGTAGAGAAGTTGCCCGTCAGTGTGAGCTCCTCCCTTCCGCCGTCTGATTGGCCTGATTGCTCTTTCGCAAGGACTTCTGGGTTGGTAAAGTGCGCGAAGCCTGCTGCAGTGCGGGCTTCGCTGAAGACCGCATCAAGGGGGAGCTGATGAGCACACTTCAAAGCATAAAAATGACAGATGGGACACCCTACGGACACGTGGACTAAGCGAGCACGCACAATTTACGGCCACGAGACCGAAAGTCCACATGAAGTGCGCCATTTGGGACAGGGCCTCTCATGCGTTCTTCAGCGATCTTGCATCCTTGTGTTATCGCTCTACGTCATCATTAACCGTCGAAGTTCAATTCCAATTCTCAAAAAACACAAGTACAGAGGACGCATGAAAATGCCTAGATGTGTTCTTGATATCGAGGATGCATCGAGTGCAGACTTGCGCACTGAAACTTTGTTCAGCCCAAGATTCGAGAAGACCAGCCATGATGGAGGTAAAAAGACAGCGACTTTTGTTGCAGTTTGAGTTATCACTCCTCCACTTGGCCCATCTTTGTTTTTATCGTCGCAAGCGGAAATGCCTATGATAAATTTCAGATTTTTTTACCTGATGGGAGAGGTTCTAGTGGACCAATCACAGAGCTTTCAGTCTGCGTAGAATGGACGCATTGTTACATTTTTAGAGGGTGTCCGTCCGGCTACCCAGAGCTACCCACAGCAAACGCATAGCCTATGGCGTAGAACCTACGCACGACTATAAATTACACTTTAGTTGTTTGCTGCTTCGTCACTTCTCTTTCTTTTCTGGTGCACTGGTGGGCCAAGCTGGACAGCCAATCAAAATGATCTGACTCCTCGACAAGCGCTACCATTTAAAAATTTAAACAACTGTGACTGACTTTTGCGGACTGGGTTGAACACACTGAAAAATTCATTGAAAGTCAGCTGACGCTCAAAATCTGCCTGACCACCAATCATCAGCATGATGTGTACTGGAATTTGCATACCAGACCCATATAAACCTTGGTATTTATACTGAAGATCTGGAAACCAAAGCATTTTAATGGCTAAGGACTGTCAAGAGGCCATACAGTATGACTGACACGTAAAGCAACCAATCACGTGTTTAGGGGCGAGGAAATGTCTCCACAATAACAGATCGGCGTGCAACCAGGAAATCATTTAATTTACGGACGTTTCTGTAGTTCATAACAACAATGGCAAACATCTCTTTTAGATTCCACCAATTAAAAAGTCAAGCAAAACTCTTGGACGTCTTTTAAAGACTTTATGCTGTAAAACCTTGCATACTTTTCGGATTTGTGTTGTTTACAAGCGACACACATGTCGTCCAGAAATCAAGTATAATTCAACCAATCAAAGGACAACTTTTAAAGCTGCTGAAGTGTTTCCAGAAAAGTGTGCCATATGTGTCTATAAATTATAAACCTAGACAAATGCCAGACCCTTTAAGACTGAATGCTATTTTCAGCAAGGTTTCTCTCCTATTTGCATTATATTTCAATCCTAACACATTGAGAAAACTGAGCAGGGCTTGGCCGTCTCCGAGGACTATAGTCTATATGATCACCCCACACTATTTTTGAGGGTCATGCCTGTACTCTTCAGTCATATCCACTCCCATCTTATGACACAGAATCTAGTTAATAAGAGCTCTAGTGAAATCACTTGACCAAGCAATTCCCATGACCATACTTTTATACAGATTTGTCGTTTTGGCCAACACCCATTCAGTTTTACGTTTCTCTTTTGAAACCCAACACGTCTAGCGTTTCGAAACTCAGACAGAAGTGTTGAAAATAGTCCTAGTTCTTGACCCAGTCTATGGTTAAAACTGTGTGTCTGTGCTATTTGATATTTAAATCGCTCTCCTCCCACTGGTATGATGTATTTCCACTCTTCACACCCTGTGGAATGATATTACTTCACTGCTAAGGAGTAAAATAGAAAAGCGATGAAGCGTTTGTTTTGCAAATAAAAACAAAAGCAGACGGAGCATGCGTGCATTGCATTCCTGGGCCAAATTTTTTCCAGGTGCACAGATGCACCTGATTTATCAGATGAAAGATTGAAAAAGAAAAGCTCTCATCTGCTGGACACCGAACAAACGTTGACAGTCAGTCAAGGGTTGGGAAATGCGTGTCTAGACTGGTTGGGTGCAACAATCCCAGAAAGAAATTAAAGAGCACCTACTGTACCGGGCCCTCACATGTTGCTTTATCATGGTTATCCGGTATTTGAATTGAAATGCGAAACAGTCGAGTCATTCATTTTCCAATCTCAATGCCGATAGTTCAAAGGAAGAAACTGGGTTCAGTTACTGAATGTCAGTTCATTGGCTCATACGTCTAACATAGCTGTTTGTTTAGTAGGTGTGTACTGTAAAGGTGAACACTGCTTGTGGGTTCCTTACACACTGTATACTGTAGGAAATATGCAGCAGTGACCATGTGGTTTAGGGAATGTTTGCTTGATGGTTACCTTGACTTCATCATAGCCTTTTTATTGAATCTCATGTTCTCACACGATGGAAGTGACTCACGTCTATTGTTAAGCGCACACCTGTAAGGCAGTCATAATAATTCAAAATTAAATTAAACCATAACCATGAGCTTAATTATCAAAATAACTTTAGACAAACGCCAACAAACACTGAATTCCGAAGCTTGTTGAGTTTTGTTCAATTGATTTTCTCAATCGTTTGTTTTCTTGGCTAATGTGAATATTAGATATTACTGTATGTCTAAATATAACAGCAATCTTTAAAATTACATACACAGATGTAGACATATTGGACTATGATACATTAATTTACTGAATGATGATAAAATTATATAAACATATATATACACGTATTTGTAAACATACATTTCTTAGGGGCCGATCACACAGAACTAGTTTATGGTAAAGTTTATTAGCAAGCGCCTTTTTTGTATGGTTTTCTAGGGGCAGTGTGCGTTATTTCCGTTGATTATCCGCATCAAACGCGCTGCGTTTTGGTCACCTCCTGTGCCACACGTTTTTACAGAAGACCTCTGAGCGGAAAAGCGCCCAACGGCATACGTGTTTTTACAGGAGCCCTCTGTGCGGAAAAGCGCCCAACGTCATACGCGTTTTCACAGGAGCGCTCTTAGCGGAAAAGCACCCAACTTCATATGTGTTTTTACAGGAGCGCTCTGAGCAGAAGAGCGTCAGACATCATACGCGTTTTTACAAGAGTGCTTTGAGCGGAAAAGCCCCCGACGTCATGCGCGTTTTTACAGGAGCGCTCCGAGCGGAAAAGCGTGCGCTGTCATATGCTTTTTTACAGGAGCGCTCTGAGCGGAAAAGCACCCGACGTCATACGCGTTTATACAGGGACGCTCTGAGCGGAAAAGCACCCGACATCATACGCATTTATACAGGGACGCTCAGCTCTGTGCGGAAAAGCGAACGCTGTCATACGTGTTTTAACAGGAGTGCTCTGAGCGGAAAAGCGTCCGACGTCATACGCGTTTTCACAGGAGCGCTCTGAGGGGAAAAGCACCCGACTTCATACGCATTTTTACAGGAGCGCTCTGAGCGGAAAAGCGCCCGACGTCATGCACGTTTTTAAAGGAGCGCTCTGAGCGGAAAAGCATCCGCTGTCAATTGCTTTTTTACAGAAGCGCTCTGAGCGGAAAAGCACCCGACGTCATACGCGTTTTCACAGGAGCGGTCTGAGCGAAAAAGCACCCGACGTCATACGCGTTTATACAGGGACGCTCTGAGCGGAAAAGCGCACGCTGTCATACGTGTTTTAACAGGAGTGCTTTGAGCGGAAAAGCGCCCGAAATCATGCGCGTTTTTACAGGAGCGCTCTGAGCCGAAAATCTCCCGCTGTCAGGACAGCAGCCTCTGCATTTGCCACACTGCACTTTTTTAAGTGCGTTCCTGGCGTTTAAACCGCTTTTGGTGTAATCGGCCCCTTATCTACCAAGTAAATCCAGCTGAAAACCAGCTTGGCCATGCTTAAAGGTGTAGCGGAGGATTTTCTCAAATTTTAGAAAAGAACCGCCTTCTTCATTTTTATAAAAAATGCAATTGCGCAACACTCCTGATTGACAACTAGGAAGACCAATAGTCTTGATGATCCACCCGGAAAAAGAAAATCCTCCGCAATACCTTTAAGGACCAGTTTAAACCGACCAGCCACCCTCTAGACTGGTTTTAGTTGTTTTCAGCAGAGTTCTGGTCTCATAAAACAACAAGCCTAAAAATATCTAGTATACATATAGTTTTTGTTTGTTTGTTTTTAAGTGAAAGTGTTTAAATGTGCACCCAAATGCCTAGTTCTAGTTACATATAATGATAGATATTATGTGTCCATTCCATAACAAGAAAATAACTGCAACATAAAGATCAAGGACCAAAAACCGGGCACAGGTTCAAGATGGTGACGCTGGTGTCTGTCTAGTAGCATGGAGGAGGAGTGCGCAGGAGAGAGAGAGAGAGAGAGAGAGAGAGAGAGAGAGAGAGAGAGAGAGAGAGCATTCAGTAGCCGAAAAAAGAGGTTTAATACCTTACTGGTTTTCGTCCTGACTGGGAGTTTACTGGTAAAATAGAGAATGGCGCCTCTATTCACTTTTGGCGCGTAAATCATGTAGTTTATGAGCGCAGGTGCTGCGGCTGAGGATTTATTTCAGTTATATAAAGCGATTTGGGTGAGCGCCTGCAGTGAATGCGACTTTTAAAGTAAACCGTGCGGCTTTTGTAAGAGATACGTTAAATAGACACATTGTGCTGGGCGATGTAGACGCGTCGTGCATAAGGAGATCGAAATTCAAGGATTAACTGTACTTTTGACATTTAAGTCCATCATGGAGGTTCGAAAAGTGTTCACGTGTGTTTTGTTCTGCGTGTTTCTCTGCGCTGGAGCCGCTCAGGAGTCGATACCTGAATCAGGTGAGTCATATCCGTCGTGTGTCTGTTAACATGGGGCGCGGTGTCTCAGGTGAGTCATTTGAGTCATTCAGGGCTCACTCAGCGAAGGCATTTCCGTCATTTGTTAAATAGGGCTCATTTAATTCAAATGAGTCATTTAAGTAAAGGTTTCAGCATTTAGAGGTGTATTATAGGTCGGTTTTGAAGTTGGAGCGCAGTGTCTACGGTAATTTAGGTGAGTCATTTGAGTCACTGATTCAGTTGAATCAATTCGGTCATGCATTGATTTTAGACTCAATACCTGAATCTGGCGAGTCATATCGGATTTAGTACATAATTCGGGGGAATCTTATAATGTATATTCATAAAGAGTAAGTGTGTTTGTTTCATGTGAATCATTTGGAAACCATACAATAAAAGGAAAACTGGGACTCGGGTTTTATTGAACATTGGAGGACTATCAGTGTATGTTTCTTTTCTGAAATCATCTTAAATACTATAAAAAGCTATTAAACATTTCCACCAATATTGCCAGGAAAAATTTAATTCATTGAACACACCTTTTTATGACAACATTCATGGCACAAAATTACAGCCAGAGAAAACATACATTTGTAAAATAAGACCTTTAAACCTTAAAGAGTTACTGAGATGTAACGCTGGTGTAACACTGTGTGACAACTAGTCCCGGTGCACTCCAACTATGCAGTATGTATACAAAGTGCAGAAATAAATATAAACACAATATATTAATGTCTATACTGTGACTACAGTGTATAAATGCTCTGATAATAATAATATATTTTAGAATCACCTTTCTCAAGAGCAAAAGGGTTGAACGAATCATTGCTAATGTAAATCACTGACCACTGTGCAGTTTATAAAATTTTACTTTTCACCTCTCAACAATTAACTTTTCCCAACATTTTTTTATTTTAAAATCACATGGGAGATTCCACCGGATACATGACAAGTGTGCTAAAAGGGAAAGCCATAAGTGAACGCATTTGGATTCACACAGCAAGATTTTTGTTTCCTTCTCTTTAAAGCATACCGTATAGACCGCAATGAAAATAAACAACAAAATAGACAACAGAACTGGTGCATATGTTTTTAAACTGATCCAGAGTGCATCACATATGCATCGGACCTCTTATAAAAAAAAAATCAATGTGTAGCCTTGATAATTTCTCATTTTAACTGCATCCTGGTTCCAGCTGGTCTGGCAAAGGTCAAAAGCGACACAAGTTCAGCTGACCAGAACCATTTTTTCCCTACCAAAATATGCATTTTACATCCTGCAAAAACACTCCGTTCAAATCAATCTTGCACACTGCTTTAGGGGTAGATTTCCTGAACAGGGATTAGTTTAAGACAGGACCTTAGTTTAATTAGGAAATATAACTAGTTTTAACAAACATGCCTTACTAAAAACATTACTTGTGTGCATTTTGAGGCAAAACAAAGGGGACTGATGTATTTAAATGTCAGTGCAAGTTGTTTTCAGTTTGGACAGCTCTACATTTATTTTAGTCTAATCCCTGTCCGGAAAACCGCCCTAGGAGTTTAACTTGCGCCAGAGGATCACAAAAAAGTTAAAAGCGTGTGACAAAAAGATGCACATTAAAGTTCAGTTTGGTTCACATAGCGCACACACATCTTCTCACGTCACCCGAGTGTCTTTAAGCGGCGAACACTTGTCAGCATACTTTCGAGCCCTCTCGCCCACTTTCTATTATATTCTCCTCCTTACATTTTCTCTCTCTTCAGTGGTTGCTGGAATATCCTCAACATTCCTTCTTTTCTTTCACATGGAACAGTCGATTCTCACCTCCCCCTTTTTTTGTCCATACCCCCCGGTTGTAACATCCAGTAGCACCCTGTAACTTCCCCCATCTGTTTATGTTTATCATTGAGCTCCAGGTTTAAAGGGCTCTTCTGCCAGGAAATTCCAGAAATGGCCAAATCAAAATGTTCCATCTTCAAATATTGTGATGGTCCCACTGGCATAATAAATCCTTCTGTTTTCTTATCCCTATTTTTAGTGTCCTTCTTCCTTCTTATATGACTTATTTCCTCTTTTGCACCGGTCTAGATTTGGCTCTTCTTACAAACTTCTTCCCAGTTTATTGCGCTCGCTATAAATGTTTAATGAGTGTGTGGTAGTAGAGAGAGAAACATTTTCTTCACTTGCACTGAGCTGTGTGCACCCAGATGTTGTGAAAAAATTACTTGCCGTATATCAATTTAACAACACATCAAATAGCTAAATCGAAATGCAACTCTGTGCATAAGCAATCACTTAGCAACCACTCAGAACCCTTTAGCAAGGCCTACTGTACAACAAAGTCCATTTGCAGAAGTTGCGCCACTAGGCGGCCATGTATGCCTCCGGGCAGTTATTTCAATTCAATTAAATTTTATTTATATAACGCTTCTTACAATTGTTAATTGTTTCAAAGCAGCTTTACATGAATAGATGTAGGGGAAAACACTATCAGCAGAATACAGCGGCTAAGAATAATCAGTACAAGCAAGCGTAGTAATAATGTAACGTATACTGACTCTCCAGGGGATGAAAAAAACCCCTAGTAGAAAAACCCTGTGGGAAAACTCCTAGGCGGAGAAAAACTCTTGAGAAAGATACATATATATTTATATATATATATATATATATATATATATATATATATATATATATATATATATATATATATATATGGGTGATTCTCAAGAAAACTTGGTTTTAAAAATGTCAAGCATGAAAATGTAAAAATTGCTTAAATTTACTTTTTTTCCCACCAGACATTGAAAAACAAAGTCTGGAGTAAATGGGAACATTAATTTAAAAACTTTTACTTATCATTTAACACTTTTTGTTACCGCAACACTCAGAAAACATCAACACTGACATATTTTCAAAATGACATGACAAACCTGAAAGAACATAATTTGGAGATTCTGCACATGCATTTAAAATCAAAGTATTATGCTTCTATTAATTAAATTAACATTTAATAAGCATCTGTTTCGGTAATGATAATCAAAATGTCGTGTAAGCATTCTGACAAGACAATATTTCAAATTAACTGTAAAAAAATGATCTTACCTGGTAGCCATCTTGAAGTAACTGGTCCATGTGCTTGGTCACTCAAAATCAAACTTTATTAAAATTCTGTATGTGTGCTTAAACTGTTCTCAAAAAGTGTTGCGGAGGATGAGAACATCAGGCATGGACACATCATTTTCCTAATTTTTCTTCATTATTATTATACATGAATATTCAGTAAATATTTTTTCTGTCATCTAAAGTAGTCTAGCAGAACATCCATTTATTTATTTATTTTTTTTCTTAATATTTTTGTGTTAATTTGATTAAATTACAACATAACGCATGTTCAAACACAGCCGGACACATTGCGGTAATGAGAATTTCAGCAGAAAATGAGATAAAATTTACAATTATAAATTCTTATGTTGAAATCACACATTGTGCAAGGTAGAACACATTTTAAAGCTAAAATCATTAGTGCCGTGGTGTTTCAATGGTTTCGTGAGAATCACCCATATAAACATGATGGGGATATAAAATGGGTAAGCGGATTAAACTGGTTCAGCCAATTTTCGTTGGTCAGGCATTGGCTAGGCATCACGTTGAAGGACAGCCAGTAGATCAGTGGTGTGACCAGACAGGCTAACTATTGCGGCATAAGTATATTACCCAGATGAGTTATGTGAATGCTTTGTTCTGGACAAACTAACTATTGCGGGATAGGTACATTTACTTGACATTTTATGTGAATGCTTTGTTAAAGAAGAATGTCTTAAGTTTAGATTTAAAGTGCTATCTTATAAATAGATAGATAGTCCTATCTATTTAAATGAGGAAAGACAGATATCTCTAAAATTGCATGCGAAAATCACAACTAGCTTTTTCCCCGCTAGTGTTTTAAAAAAAAAAAAAGGTGCCAGTTGCTGTAGATCTATAAGGACTTCCTACAGATCAAAGAGCCGTACTACGTGAAAAAGATGTGCATAATATCGCCTTTTTCGGATTCAATACCGGATGGGTATTATTAGTGTGTATTACGATTTATCGATACAATAAAACAACATATTTCTGACCAACATTTATACCCAACATCAATGGTGCCATAACATTTGCTTCTTAACCTCAAATTGTGCTAAAAAAGTTTTTTTCGAGGTCGTATCAGCTGCTGCGCATGTGCACAGGTTGGCAAGCGTGTCAAGTGACTCTGTAAAGAGCTCCTACCCCAATGAATTGTCAGTCTTTATCGATTGATGATTGTTTTTTTTTTAACTTGTAGGCGGGACTTCAGTCACCCGAGCAGCCATATTGAGCATTGCATTGTCCCCTATTCATGTTAATAGCAGTGATATATCTTTTTATATACAGTTTCTTTGCTGCAAACTCTTAAAAATAAAGATGCATATAAGGTTCTTCACAGCGATGCCATAGATGAACCATTTTTGGTTTCTCAAAGAACCGTTCAGTCAAAGGTTCTTACAAGAACCATTACTTTCATACCATGGTATAAAAAACTTTTTTTAATACAAAAAACTTTTTTGGGTGTTTAAGGTTCTTTATGGAACCATTCAGCCAAAAAAGGTTCTTCTCTGGCATTAAAGCACCTTTATTTCATTAAGTTAACCACCCAAACATAGCCTATGTTTGGGAACTTCTACATGGATAAGCACGCTATTAAAAATAAAGGTTCTAAAAAACGTGCCATTGAAGAAAATATTTTGGTTCCCCAAAGTACCATTTTGCACTACAAAAAAACTTTTGTGAAACAGAACGGTTCTTTGCATGTTAAAAGTGGAACGATACAGCTAAAATGGTTCTTCTATGGCATTGTGTAGCACCTTTATTTTTTAAGAGTGCACCATCTCATGTGCTCTGGAATCTCATGAGTGTTTTCATTGCTGCTATGTGTTAAATAAACACTCATAACATCTCTTCCCATCTTGAGGTTAATGTCAAACCATAGATCACTTTTCTTTAAACATCTCCTAACTTATTTTTACCTCCAGTTCTGAACTGCTGCGAGGGCGATGTCCTGTTCCTCCTGGATTCTTCAGGCAGCGTGGCCTCCTACGAGTTTTTCCGTATGGTGGACTTCATGTCTGACCTCCTGTTGCCATTCTCGCTGGGGCCGGATGAGGTCAGGGTGGGGCTGCTGCAGGTTGGGACCGAGCCCCACCTCGAGTTTGGTTTTGATGCCTACAGGTCTCAACAAGGACTTCAGGCAGCTATAAAGAGGAGTAAACAGCTGAAGGGAGATACCAACACTGTAGATGCTCTGCTGATGGCCCGAAATCAGGTGTTGAAACAGGGCGTGCCAGGAGGTGCCAGACCAGATCTGCCCAGGGTTCTAGTCTGGCTCACGGATGGTGTGGATCCGGGTGCGGTGCAGGAACCGATGGCCCGACTAAGAGAAGAGGGCGTGGCTGTGCTGGTGGTCTCCACCGGTCATGGGAACTACCAGGTGCTGAGAAATGTCGTAAGCCCACCTGTAGAGGATCACTTGTACTTTGTGGATATTGATGACATAAACATCATCACGGAGGACTTGAGGAATGCCATTATTGGTGGGTTTCAAAAAATTTTTTTTATTTATAAACAAGTATAGTACATACATAAAATACATTTTCTTTAAATGTAGAAAATTTCCTAGGATCTGCAAGTTGCACAATTATACGTCAAGCACAGGCAGTTGCATATGTTTTAAATATATGGTCATGTGACAAGAGTTTTTTAGATTAAGGCGGCAACCCCGCTCTTCGCTAATCATAACCTTATGAGACTCTTCTAAACAGGGAAGTTTAGCTAATGTGCGTCTAAATAGCTCTTTACCTCCACCCAAGCATCCCGTAGTAGTCTCGGTCGATTATGACAGACAGATACAGACAGCTTCAGGAGAAGTTGGCCTTGGAGGAAACGGGGACACAAACACAGAGACACTGTAATGAGAGATGGAGGGCTATTAATACGAAAATTATTTTGGCCTTTTTGACCCGCAGCTAAGATTCCCTCAGTGCACTAGACACAGCTATTTATAGTGGACATATATAAGGTGTTACATATGTGTGCATTTCTAGACACTTATGTAAACAAATCCAGAGATCGTAACCAACAATTAAGATCAGATTAGAAGCTGCCATTTTTGGAAGGTGCACTGCAAAAATGACTTTCTTATTTAGTATTTTTGTCTTGTTTTCAGTACAAATATTTTAAAAATTGAGCAAAATGACTTAAGAAAATATGTCTATTTTTGACAAAAAAAAAAATTAAGTGAATTTGTGCTTTAACACAATAGTAATAATAATCTGCCAATGGGGTAAGAAAAATAATCTTAAACTTTTTTCTTAAACACTTAATTTAAGAAAAATTCAAGAAAAAATTTCTTACCTTTTTGGCAGATTTTTTTTGCTTGTTTTAGGCACAAATTCACTTTTTTTTGGTAAACAAGAAAATACATATTGTTGAAGAATGTTTAGATATTTGTACTGAAAATAAGACAAAAAATACTAAATAAGAAAGATTTAGTGATAGTGAATAGTGAATGAAGCATGCGGATATTTAGTGGTGCTTGTAAGCCAAAATTGTTGCTTTTGCTTATACACTGCAAAAAAATGATTTTCAAGAAAACATTTTCTTAGTATTTTTGTCTTGTTTTCAGTAAAAATATCTAACAATTCTTAAATTAAGATTATTTTTCTTGATGAGCAAAACGACCCAAGAAAATAAGTCTAGTTTTTAAACCAAAAATATCAAATTTAAGTGATTTTGTACATAAAACAATGGGGTAAGCAAAAAAATCTTGGACATTTTTCTTAAACACTAAAAAATGTAAGAAATATTTGCTTACCCCATTGGGAGATTTTTTTTTGCTTGTTTTATCCACAAAATCACTTAAATTTGATATTTTTGGTCCAAAAACTAGACTTATTTTCTTGAAACGTTTTGATCTTCAAAAAAAGCATCTTAATACAAGAATTTTTAGATATTTTTACTAAAATGATCCCCAGTGCGTCTATCAACCTGAAAAACGTGATAAAGATCAACTCAGTAACTTAGTTTTGGTAAACCATTCTCTGCAAGTATGTAAACAAATAGGTAATTGAAATGTAGCTCCCCTTGTGATGTCAGAAGGGGATCTTATTATAATAATTCCGCCCCTTAATCTGCACTATCCAACCATGGCACTGCCATTTAGTGCAGAGAGTGAGAGAGAGCGAGCGAAAAAAAATTGACAGCACAATTGAGTTTTAATTTCAACAAACCACCATCATGACGATCAGTGTTTGCATTTCATCAGCTCATTTGCATTTTAAAGGACACACCCAAAAACGGTGCATTTTTGCTCACATCTACAAAGTGGCAATTTTACCATGCTATAATTTATTATCTGTGTGGTATTTTGAGCTAAAACTTCACATATGTATATTGGAAACACCAAAGATTTGTTTTTCATCTTAAAAAAGTCTTGTGAAATGTCCTCTTTAATTTGCAATATGAAACAGTTACGCATTCTCTTTGATTCTACACAGAGATCATTCGTGCTGAGAGGTTACAGGTGAAGGCTGTCACCACTACTTCAGCTCTTTTGAATTGGAGACCCGTGTTGGCTGGAACTGGACACTATGATATCCAATTTGGGCCCATCCGATCAGGCGGGACGGGCGGTGGGGGAGGTTCAGGCACCAGCCCTGGTACAGGCTTGGAACCTTTTCAAAAAATGACTCGGCCTGGAGACGCCAGTTCGGCCCAGCTGACAGACCTGCGTCCAGACACCACGTACAGAGTCACACTCACTCCGAAGGCAAACCAACAGTCCCTGAACTCACTTTCTGCCACCTTTACTACACAACCAGGTGAGAGGAGATTAATATGTCATTGTGTGGATGATGTTAGTCATTTCTGTACAACTTTAACCCTTTGCAAAACAGAGTTTACAAAATTATAAAGTAACAGGATTGACTGACAAACATTAACTTTGTTACAAAACCTATTTGGTTGCCCATATAAATCAATGGTCACATTCGGCATTGCATAAAATTTATATAAGCCAATCCCACAATCCACTGTGATAGTACATGAAGCAAGATAAATGTGAGATATGTATTATTATTATTATTAAGGGAGACAATGAAGACCCCTCACTTTTAAAAATAAAGATGCTTCATGATGCCATAGAAGAACCTATCTTTTAACATCTGAAGAACCTTTCTATTATATCTATTAAGATTAAGAGGAAATGGGTCATTTATAGTTGAATTTTAGCCATATGTACAATTTACACAATTTCTCTTCTTTTACGTCTTTACAGAAGTCACTACTCCACAGCCGGAGGTTCAGAGTCTGTCTACGGTCACCGTGTCAGATTCGACCAGCAACAGCGTGCGGGTGAGCTGGGGTCCGCTGCTGTCTCACCTCATTCAGAGTTATCAGGTGGAGTATTCAGCATTGCCTACAGGACGACTTCAGATCGTCACCGTCAATAACCGTCAGAACTTCACAGTCCTAACCAACCTTCAGCCCGACACCCAGTACCTGGTCACCGTGAGCGCCAGGCACTTTTCTGGCAAAGAGAAGGCCATGTCTGTTAAAGCCTGTACACAGGAAGGTAAGCAGCAGCGTATGTGTGGAGTTTGTTATTATATTGTATAGTTTTACATTTAACTCCAGACATTTTATTATGTGCAGCTTTTCTAATCGATTATAACTGTCAGAAGTATAATGGTTTGAAAATGAGAAAAAGTAAACTACGCTAATAAAAATCATTTTAGTCTTTAGAGATTTATGTTTTAGTCTTTCAATAATCGATTACTTAAAATGACATCTGCCGATGCATATATATCGGTATACACTACAAAAAATTACTTTCTTACTTAGTATTTTTGTCTTGTTTTCAGTAGAAATAACTAAAAATTCTTAAATTAAGATGTATTTTCTTGATGAGCAAATGACCTAATAAAATAAGTGCTTAAAATTTGTGAATTTGTGCTTAAAACAAGCAAAAAAAGCTGCCAATGAAATAAGACATTTTTTGCTGAATTTTTCTTGTATTAAGTAAAAAAAAAAAATCTTATCAAATTTAAGTGAATTTGTGCTTAAAACAAGCAAAAAAATCTCCCAATGGAATAAGAAATTTTTTGCTGAAGTTTTCTTTTATTAAGTAAATAAAAAAAAATCTTATTCCATTTGGCGGATTTTTTTGCTTGTTTTAAGCACAAATTCACTTAAATTTGATATGTTTTGTCTAAAACTATTTTTTTCTTAGGTCATTTGCTCATCAAGAAAGTACATCTTAATTTAAGAATTTTAAGATATTTCTACAGAAAACAAGACAAAAATACTAAGAAAGTCATTTTTGCAGTGTACCGATAGTTTTGCTTTTTACTCCTTTTTGTTGTCATTGTCACCCAATTTCAAAATAATCACACAGTATGACTCTGATCCATTTTGATTGCCAGGATATAATGTGTCCGAAGTCCAACAGTGGGAAAAATGCTCTTATCTGCTGATACCGATTATAGGCCGATATATCGGTGGATCCCTACACTGCAAAAAATGATCTAAAAAAATAATTCTCAGTATTTCTGTCTTGTTTTCAGTAAAAATATCAAAAAATTCTTAAATTAAGAGGCTTTTTCTTGATGAGCAAAATGACCCAAGAAAATAAGTCTCGTTTTTAGACCAAAAATATCAAATTTAGGTGATTTTGTGCATAAAACAAGCAAAAAAATCGGCCGATGGGGTAAGCAAAAAAATCCTGAACATTTTTCTTAAACACTAAATTCAAGAAAAATGTGCTTACCCCATTGGCAGATTTTTTTGCAAAATCACTTTTTTATATTTTTGATATTTGATATTTTTGGTCTAAAAATTTGACTTATTTTCTTGGGTCGTTTTGCTCATCAAGAAAAAGCATCTTAATTTAAGAATTTTTTGATATTTTCACTGAAAACAGGGCAAAAATACTAAGAATTTTTTTCTTGAAAATAATTTTTTGCAGTGTATTAACTTGCCATTGACGAATTATCTCATCAATTAAGAGAAAACATTTGCATAAAAAACGTGTTCCTGATGAATTTTTATGTTAATCTGTAATACTGTGATTATCCACTATCCAATTTATGAAAAAACTAAAGCCAAAACGTTTTTTACTAATTTTAAACTCTTGTGTATGATTTAATTAATTCAATTCCTTCCTTCAATTTAAAAAAATCCTTCACAAAAATCCAATTATTTTGGCTTTTTGCTAAATTTTTAATAAGCAGAGAAAAAATATAGATAGGAGAAACGTTTTTTTTTTTGACGTTTTATTTGTTTGTTTATTGTTTGTTTGAAAGCAGAGGGTCTATTCTTTCATTTGATATATTTGTATGTTTATATATTTTTAAAAGAAAAAATTCCTGGAAGGCATTTTGTGAAACATTTGTGAAAATCACCAAAAATGCTGACGGACGACTTTTCAAAAAATGGCTTGCAGGGAATGAGTTAAAAAAATACACCCTTGTATTGCAACTTATTTGTGTATACCTAAATCTGTCTAATGTTGACTAAGGGGTAACTTTTTAATAACAGTCATGATGTAGAGAGTACAGTATGCACAGTACAGATGTCCAGCATGTGTCCACCCATTTGGAGTTTTTTGGCCACACTTCTGGTATTTTGACATTTTGCTGCCATCCAAATGACTTGCAGTACACTTGGTACAGGATCAGTTTCTCTGGTGTAACCTGAGGTTAAGTGTCCATGAATCAACCCTTTGGTTTTGAAACCCACAACCTTTAAGCTCAAATCTTTAATTACTCAGCTCGTGTGCAGTTATATCATTCACATAATTTGCCTGTATGATCCACAAAATAGATTTTTGGAATTGATTAAAAGCTTGCGGGATAGCATTGGAATATGACTTTTCCGGACCGACCACACCCTCAAGTATTCCTGCATATGTCATTCCCACATTCCTTCGCCTTCACATATTTCCAGGGTGAAGCTTAATCTGTCTCTCTCTCTCTCTCTCTCTCTCTCTCACAGTGTTACCAGCTCTCTCGGATCTGCAGCTGACCACAGTGGGCGATGAGTCAGTGCAGCTTCGTTGGAGGGGGAACGCTGATGGTCTCCGTGGTTACTGGGTCACATGGGAGCGAGATTATAGCCAACGCTCTACTCTGTATTTACCACCCAACCTCCTGTCCACCACCCTAAATCATGTACCCCGCAGCTCTCGGGTCTGTGTGTCCCCGGTGTATCGGACAGCTCGCGGGGAAGGGATCTGTTGCACTGCTTAAGTTCAGGTGAGCTGGTATAAAAATATTTATGGAGAATGTTATTGTAATCCCATAAGCAATTTAAATCCTTTTTACACCCTTAACTTTCAAAATATACAAAATATAAAATTAAACTTGTAACAGTTTGTCACTAACCATTTATAACACAGACATTGTTTAATAAACCGGTAATTGGACATCATTATGAAAAAAAAATCATAAAAATGTCTAAATTAAAGGACCAGTGTGTAGATTTTTAGAGGCAACTAGTGGTAAGATTGTGAATTGCAACCAATGGCGCAGTCCACAGCTCATGCCCCCTCTCGAAACCAGGTGTGCCTTTGATCGCCCCCTGGTGGCTGAATGCTGTACAATTCTCTCTCTCCATGCAAACGAACAGGACTCGGGTCAAAAGTTAAAAAATAGATTACACTTCGAATTAAAATTTTCAGAAAGATGGTTTTTGTCCTTTAAAGGAACACGCCGGGATTTTGGCTTATTCACTGTATCCCCCAGAGTTCGATAAGTCCATACATGCCTTTTTCATCTTTGTGTTATTTTGTCACTTATTGGGAGCAGTATGCTAGCTGGAGCCATTTACTTCCAGTCTTTGTGCTAAGCTAAGCTAGCGGTGGGTGCGTCAGACAGAGATACAGGACGCACAGAGATGTGTCATGGTTCTGCCAGCTTATCTTGTGTTTAATCTAGTATTGGTTTTACTAGACTGAGTATTGGTTTTACTTGACCACGTGTTCCCGGTGTCTTGTCACTTTTACCTCGCTCCCTTGTTTAATTCATGTCACCTGTTGTCTTCATTAGTTCTCCCCTATTTAAGGTCCTTGTGTTTGTTAGTCTGTGCCTGTTCATTGTTGTTTCATGTATTGTTCCATGCCGTGTTCCATTGCCTTGTTATACCCGTGTGAATACTTTTTTAGTTTAGTTATTTCCCAGTGTATGTTATTTTGCCCCCTCGTGGGTTGTTTATTTTGTGTGTTTGTGTTACAATAAATTCCCAGTTTTTGTACACCCGTGTCTGCACTTGGGTTCTGTCTAGTTATCGTGACAAGATGAAAAAGGTACGTATGGACTTACCTAACTCTGGGGGATATGGTGAATAAGCTAAAATCCTAAAATGTCAGCGTGTTCCTTTAAAGGTGCAGTGTGTAAATTTTAGTGACGTCTAGTGGTGAGGTTACGCATTGCAACCAACGGCTCAGTCCACTACTCACCCCTCGCTTTTGAAACGCATAGAGAAGCTACGTTAGCCGCCTACTTAGACTACTTAGTAAAAATAATTGTCCATTAAGGGCGTCTGTAGAAACATGGCGGCACAAAATGGTGACTTCCATGTAAGGGGACTTTATAAGGATTCTAACATAACGGTTCATTATGAAAGGTCTTTATACACCCCTGATCATATAGTTTTGTATAATATTTAGCATTTATGTCAAGAGATCCTTCTAAAAATTACACACTGCACCTTTAAGATAAGTGTTATCACGATGATATATGTTCAATTATTAATTTTTGTGAAAAGTTTAATTTTAGGTATAATTTAAGGCTATAGAAACAGGGTGTGTTGTTATGATTGACATTTGTGATTGACAGCTTCTCCGAGTGGACTGTCGGAGCTCCGCGGGAAGATTGAAGATTTAACTAATTATTAATTTTCGATTTCTGTGTATTTAACTGCCTTATTTTAGCAAGCAAGTCAAATGAGATGTTGAAGGGGCGTGGCTGAATTGGACGTGAAAGCGTTTGGGCCGAAGTCTGATACCACGGCCCGCATCCGGGGTTCACGGACGATTCCTTCTGCACATGCCTTTGCTCCAAACTGACGTTTTTGCGTAACATGTCAGCGCTCATCGTCGTACATTTAACATTTAGTTTATTACAATGGAAGAAAGCGGTGTTGCAGCGTCCATCTTTTTTTTACAGTATGTGCTTGAAATGCATAGAGAAGCTACGGTTGCCACCATAGGACAATGTAAGGGAATCCGCAATGTATGGAGATAAAAACGGCTCATTCTAAAGTAATAAAAACAATACAGTTCATTTTGTAAGGTCTTTATATTTGTATTATTATATTTATGTATAATATATAATATAATACATTTCTGTCAAGAGATCCTTCCTAAAGTTACACAATGCACCTTTAAGGGATTATGGTTTGACTTGTTAGCCCCTATACTTCTAAAACATCTTTCTTCATGAAAATCATCTTTACAATAAGGTTTTGTTAGTTAATGCATTAGTTAACATTAATATATTTACTAATGCCCAACATAATTTTATAAAGGCTCTTTTATGCAAGTGTTGTAACAGATTAATGTTTATCCAGTGCAATAATCAAAATAACAAGAGTATCTTTTGTTTATTGTGCTGTGCAGCTCTGTTGACCTGGAACTGTTGAGCTTCTCCTCGCCAAACCCTAATGAAAAAGAGAGGAAACTTTCCATTCATGGAGTTAAAGGAAGGCCAGGACAAAACTGAACACTCATCATCTATAGATGGTGATCTTAAAACACATCAACAAAATATGCACTGAGAACTGACACGCAATACACTTATATGCTACAAAGACTGCGTCTAAAAGACTGACAAATCAATCAGAATTCAAGTTATTTGTGTTGCAAGGAATGCTTCAAGTTCAAAGCAAGTTATCGTACCGTTGAAGCTGTCAAGTTGTCCAAATCATCCTTTTAGTTTTGAAGTGCAAATGTCTTTCCCCAATATACTGTTACTGTAAGCACATGAATGTAAATCTGACTGTTTTTAAAAACTAAAAGAAGTCAAAATTGTATTTTTTAGTAATTGACAGAACTTGTTTTGAACCTGAAACAGTCCTTAAAAGTTGCCACTAAATATTTATGCATATAAAATGCATTATTAAGAGCACTTAACTATTTTACCAGTTTGTAAATATCTTACATATGCTTTTAAGTGATATTTATCAAATGCATACATAGCTGGTTGCTATATTTCTCCAGTACAATTTAAAATCTTTCTAAAGGGAACAATAAGACATTTGAATGACCTCCATCACTGGTTTTCTTTATTAAGGTCAATAGATGAAGTTATTTGTAACCCTGTTACTCTTAACCACACTTGCACATTTTATTAGAAAGAAAATCTGGCAGATGACATTGGTTAAAGTATGAAGACATGTGCAGATGTTGTTTGCAGATGTTTTGCGGTCATGGAGCTGTGATTGGTTAAGAACATTAACTCTTTATGAGTACGCCTCACTTCGCCTGTGCATGCATTCATAAGATTGGTCGTTTTCAGTATAACAGGGCCATGATGAAGGCAAGATCAAGGTCTTAAAATGCATTGTGGGGGTAGATTAAATATTTCACCCTTCAGTCTTTTAATAATGTTAATGGTTAACAGAAGGGTCTTATTGCAAGAATTTTCAGCCCTTTAAAAAAAAACAATGCTATTCATTACTTTCAACATCAGTTTTTTGTTCATATCTGTTGTATTATAAAGACAGGTTGAGCTTTCTGGATTATTAAAACAGGCAAGTTAAGTCGCACGTCTTACAAGTCACTGCTTTCAAAATGTCTTTAATTCTTGAATAAATAATTTCTATTTTTTTCTGTGTCATTACTTTGTTTCTAAAATTTTAAAAAGATATTTAACTTGGTAGTGTTATGCATTGATTTCAAATGTATATGTAAATACATATATTACAATCACAGAGACTCCTACACTGCAAAAAAATTATTTAAGAAAAAAAATTCTTAGTATTTTTGTCTTGTTTTCAGTAAAAATAAGATGCTTTTTCTTGATGAGCAAACCCCCCCCCCCCAAAAAATGAGTCTATTTTAAGACCAAAGATATAAAATTTGAGTGATTTTGTGCATAAAAGGCAAAAAACATTTTTAACATTTTCTTAAACACTAAATTCAAGAAAAATTTGCTTACCCCATTGGCAGATTTTTTTTTTTTTTTTGCTTGTTTTATGCACAAAATCACTTAAATTGGAATTTTTGGTCTAAAAACTAGACTTATTTTCTTGTTTTGTTTTGCTCATCAAGAAAAAGCATCGTAATTTAAGAATATTTAGATATTTTTACTGAAAAAAAGACAAAAATACTAAGAATTTTTTTCTTTAAAATCATTTTTTTGAGTGTATATTTAAAAAAGAATTTTTTTTGATTGAATTTCTCAAAAATAAACATATCTGGGGTGAAATATGCCCTGGATATGTTTTGAACAGAATCATGAGATTTTTTTAGCCCTTTAGCAAACAAAATATTTAATAGACAAGTCGCATTTAAAAAGTTTGATTTATTTCTTCACCATAGAGTCTGAGAATACTGATGAAAATTATATGCAAATTCAAAACAAACAAAAAAATATTCAAAGTCTCATTTTAATAAGGCTTACGATGTTTTAAGGGAAAAAATATTATTTTAAATAATTTAACAGGTCATCATTAATCTTAAATTGTTTCTCATCTCAATAAATTTGCTTCCCTTTCCCAGTATTCTTTGGCTAAGTGCAAACGGAGCAAATGAAATTAAGAGGTTAACGTTTAATCACATCCGTTACAAAAACGCAACCATCAGCGATTTATTCAAGGAGAACATACTGAACGACAATACTTATCATGTCACATTCAGGCTAAAGAAATGCAACCACAGCCATGCTACACATTTCCATACATTTAAACTATATCATAGTTTCTCATTCAGTTCACTCCACACACAAAACTAAGAATCAGTCCCACGTTTGATCTAAATGCTAAGAGTGTTTAACGCCGGCACAAGTGTGACGGCTTCAGGTGTGTTTTGATTCTGATCATGTGACCCTCTCTCCTGTATAACCTTCTGCCTGTGTCTCTCCTCCTGACGCTTCTTCTTTTCTAGTCGCTGTTGCTCTTTCCGTTGTTTAGAAGAAAGCTAAAATGTGAAAAACACAGAAATTGTTATTTTATGCCATTTTTTTTTATTAAAGATTGTATGATGATAAGCAAAATGATCTCAGTCACCTTAGGTTTCTGTGAGATGCTGCCCTCTGTTGTTGATACGCTTTCACTACATTCTGCTTTCACGCTTTGACAAAGAGGATGTGTCCCTGACGCTGAATCTCTCTGTGATCTCTCCTCTGATTGGTTATTCAGTTCAGAGTCAAGCCAATCGCTATGGCACTTCTGTGACAGGGCACTTGATTGACAAAGATTCCCTGATTGACCTGTAGACACAATGCAAGACAGCGAACAAGTTGGTTCAAATACCTAAGTATGAGTAATGCAGTAATAATGAGAGACACTTAACTTCGTAGTTACATTCGTGTCTATGTATGATCAAAGAAATGCTCATTATAACTATAAGCCTTAAATATACAGAGAGAAAAAATAGCAAGCAGAGAGAGATTTAGAGGTCGACTGACTGTCGTCACAAAGTAAACTCAAGATCAGCTCTTCATCTTCAGCGAGAGATTGCGAAGGGGAGGCGTCTCTCTGCTTTTCCTTCTTCTGACCATCTCCAAAACGTCTTGAATTATTCAGATTCTAGCAAAAGAAAAGATGGCAAGTAATAAAAACAATATATATTTATAAACCTAAACATTTTAAAATAAAAGGGTAAATGGCTTAATAAATTAGTGTTATACTAAACATCAGACACATTATGTAAAATGGTCATCATGTTAAATTATGATTAATGAAACATTAAATAACATTAGAAGTGAAAGAACTAAAATGCTAAAAGAGTCTAAGATTATTTAGTTCATAAAAATTACCGTATTTTTCGGACTATAAGTCGCACTTTTTTTCATAGTTTGGTTGGTCCTGCGACTTATAGTCAGGTGCGACTTATATGTCAAAATTAGTTCATACTGACTAACATGAACCAAAGGAAAACATTACTGTCTACAGCCATGAGAGGGCGCTATATGTTGCTCCTGTAGCCTACCCCTGAAAAAAACTGTTAACTGAAACAAGACAACGGAGAAAGACTTAACAAACAAAATGTCCCCCAAAAGAATAATAATTTTCTAAATAAATGCGACTTATAGTCCAAGTGCGACTTATATATGTTTTTTTCCTCTTCATGGTGCATTTTTTGACTGATGCGACTTATACTCCGGAGCGACTTATAGTCCGGAAAATATGGTAGGGGATGTGAATCGTCACTGGTATCACGATTCAAATACGATTATTATGTCAACAATATCATATGTCATACCAATATCTTGATGCATAGATGCATTGGATCCTCAATTTTTAATATTACTGCACAGGTAAGTCAGTGTCCCTCACATTTTTACTGTTGTGGCTCTTTGTTAAAGCCCTGCATTAAAACTTTGCTCCAGGGGTGCACGCTTTATTGACAAAGCGCACCTTGTATTGCTTTGAGACGCAATGTGGCATTTTTAACTCTTTCCCTACCATTGACAAGTTATCTCGTTAATTGGAAGAAAATGCTTCCCTGCCAATGACGCGTTTTTACAGCAATCTATATTTCCACTATTGTCCAACTTTTAAAACACTGATCCAAAAGCAGTAAAACAGTGTATGTTTTAATCATCGCTCTGAATCTGATTTCTTAACAAAAGTCATTTACAAACATACAATTATCTCAGCTTTTGCTCAAAATTTGGTATTTTTGAAGAAAGCTACCCAAATATTTGAGAGGTGATAAAAAGAGAACAAATGAAGATAGGATGAAATGTTTTTTTTAAGCAGCGTGTCTGTTCTTTCATTTGATATATTTTATGTTTATATATTTAAAGAAGAACATTTTCTGGAAGGCATTAAACTTTTGTGAAAATGACAGAAAATGCTAGTGCTGGCTGGCAACTTTTATTTAAAACGCTTGTGGGGAAAAGGTTAATGTGACGAAAGAGTGTCCTAAATGTCTTCATCCTAAATTTCTTCATATCCACATTAGCATTGAAAAAACGATTATGTTCAACAGTCCTAATAAAAATATGTTTTAGGTAGGTACTAATGCTATTTATTAGATACTAATGACACTTAAAGGGATAGTTCACTTTGAAATGAAAATTCTGTTATTATTTACTCATCCTCATGTTGTTCTAAACCTGCATGAATTAATTTAAAATTAATTTTCTGATGAACACAAAAGAAGATATTTTGAGAAATGATGGTAAACACACAGCAGATAGTGACCATTGACTTCCATAGTAGGAATAAAAATATATAATGGAATTTAATGGGTACCGTCAACTGTGTGCTAACCATCATTTATCACAATACTTCTATAATATTTTTGTCCTACTATGGAATTAAATGGTCATTGCTGTGTGTTTACCATCATTTCTCAAAATATCTTCTTTTTTGTTTATCAGAAAAAAGAAATTCATACAGGTTTAGAACAACATGACGATGAGTAAATGACAGAATTGACAGAATTTTCATTTCAAAGTGAACTATCCCTTTAAAGGCACGATATGTCAATGGTCCTGTCCCAAATGGCACACTGCGGACTTGTGGTCCTCCTCAGAGTCCACACTTTGATGACATCACGTAGTCCAGACTTTAGGGACCCTTAATGCGAGTCCACGTGGGTGCAATGGAGTCGTATTTTGGGACAGACTCGAGCGTCACACCGGAAATAGGTAGAGAAGTTGCCCGTCAGTGTGAGCTCCTCCCTTCCGTCGTCTGATTGGTCTGATTGCTCTTTCGCAAGGACTTCTGGGTTGGTAAAGTGCGTGAAGCCTGCTGCAGTGTGGGCTTCGCTGAAGACCGCATCAAGGGGGCAAAGGAGGCGCTGATGAGCACACTTCAAAGTGTAAAAATGACAGATGGGACACCCTACGAACTCGTGGACTAAGCGCGCACGCGCAATTTAAGGCCATCAGACCGAAAGTCCACATGAAGTGCGCCACTTGGGAACGGGGCCATTTTCACCACTAGAGGTCGCTAAACAACAACAACGACGTAGCTTGATGATGCCGTGAAAGAACGTGAAATGATGGAAGTTGTAGTCTTCGCCTTCACCGTCAATAAGGATTGGATCCCTCAGGACACACAAATTATGTCCATGAAAGATGTAATGAAAAAGTTGTATAATCTTTAAATGTATAATATAAGCCTACAGTCTAGCTTGATAGAAGCAAGAACAGACTAGTGTGCTACACGCTGCTACTTTCTCTGAATTCAAATATTGTTGAAAACATCTGGAATAATGCAAGTACACACATGAACAAAATATATAACACTATGCTAGTAGTTTTTGGATATTTTAATGCAAAAATCGTACATACCGTCCCTTTAACTATATTTTAAGTAAAAAGTGATGTATCATGTTGGCTGGTGAGGCTGTGATATCAGTCATGATATAAGCTGCTCAAGTAAAAACTTCAAGAATGATAAAGCTTAGTTTGCAGACCTCTATACACAATTGCGCTGGGTTCTCCGAGTTATCTCCAATTTTTCTGACACTGTCATAGTGGTCTCCATAGCGATATGCGATGTGGAGCTCACGGCATATAGGCTTCTCCGTACCATTAATCTAAAAGTACAAAAAAAAAAGAAAAATGTTAATGAAAGAAGCAAATGCTTTAGAAACACAACTAAATAAAAACTAAAACGATCCATCACCTCCCATAACGGAGCGTTTAATTGATGAATCACTACTTTCACTTGTTGGCTGCGAGCGAAGGCCACGATGGCATCGTTACCAGCGAACGTGCCCGGCTGCGAGAGGTTTAACACTGTAAATAAAAACAAAATACAAACTAAAGGTCTTTAATGAAATAGGTGAGAGTAGACAAGTCAAGGTATCATTCATGTTCGTAAAATGTTGCAGGACGAGTCAGGTGGTGAAGTTTAATACTTACAGTTAATGGGTTGGTTCAAATACCCATGTATGAGCAATAGTACTGAAGGAAGAAATTTGTCCATGCTTTAAAAAGCATTTATATCTCTATTTAATAACCTTGGAATACCCATGACAAGTACCAAACATTCAATACGTCGAGAAGTTAACTTGGTATTTGGTTTTTAATTGAAAAGAGAAGTAGATTCATACAAACACACGTTCTCGTACCATGTTTACAGAATGGCACATCATCCTCGACGAAGGGCTCAAAGTCTTGCCTGTGTGACTGCATGTACTGCACGGTCTCCTGTCGCAGACGCAGGTGACCTCTTGAATGTCCTTCCAGCTGATCGCCGAGAGCTCTGAACAAACAGTTTCTGCAGGAGAACACACAGACGTTGAAGAACCAGAAGTGAACATCACAATCCCTCTGTATCACGTGACCACACGTACCCATCTCCAGGAACCTCTCTCAGTTTAAGACCAAGAGCCTGAAGCTGGTTGGAGAAGCTGACAAACTCCTCTCCGTCGTCTCCTGGTGGACGGTTCTTGCGGTCTTTGGCCAAAGCCCGGCGGGCCGCCCTTTCGTCCCTTTTCCTTTCTAATTCACACTTTTTGTTGCTTTTGATGGGTTTCCCCGACTGTTTTCTTGACATGGTGGTGATGTTGTGTTACACTTGATACTGCCACTGATGAGGTCATAAATCTATCTTATACACACTTACATGTAACCTAAAATATCAAATAACAGTACACTTAGTATTAACATATATGATAGTATAATACAATACAATACATTGAACGACATATAAAGCAAATGTATTGTTAATATAAGTTAATACCCTTACAATTAATTGTTTCAGGGTAGTTTACTGTGCATTAACTCATGTAATCAGATACAATTTATATACAGCTTATTTAATCGTACTAATGTAGACAAAGTGTTCACACTAAAATAAGATTACAGAGCGTTTAATACAGACTGAGCAGAAACACGCAGCGTTATGTCACGTGATAAATGAAATCTGAATCTTAGACAGATTTAAACGACAGAATGAAGATCGTTGATACAAATACAGATGATCGTCTATGAGACAAACAATAAACGTGTGTCATAAAGTATTAATAAAACTCAACTTACATTATCTGATGAAAAAAGACACACAATCACAGCCACTATATCTGACTAATAAGTTTAGTGCCTCTCGCGCTGAGCTGTCTGAGGTTTGTTTACTTCCTGAAACGTTTCGCCTCACTTCCGGTTCCGATCATTACAAAATACATGTTGTGTTGTTAAAACATTTCTACTTGCAAAATTACGTCTTATTACATAATGTCTTAAATTAAATTAATAATAAAATAATGTATAAATGTATATTATTATGTATTAAAATTATTGTATTATGAACGTTTTGTGAATTATTTGTGATACAGATTTGTATAGATATAATTATATAAATTTGTTTTATTTATTTTATTAACGAGATTATTTCAGAAATTCAATATTTGGGGGGAAATATGTTTTTCTCAGAAAGCACACTGTAGAAAATGAGAGTGAGATAAAAGAGAGACGCTTTATTGTGATTTCCGTTATACACAACTTGTACATACTAAAACAAAACAAACAGGACCATGGTTGTTATTATTTATATTAAATTGTATTAATTATATATATAAGCTAAATAAAAAAGATAATACGATAAAAAAATACAACAGATACAATAATACAAGAGAAATCTCTGTACAATAGATGGACTATTGCATAAACATCAAAATTAAAGGTTTTGCTCATGAAATTAGATACATATTTTGTAATCTGTTTCTTCTTTTCATCTTTGCAAAATATATTCAAATGCTATCACAAAATCTGATCAACAGAAATGACGTACAACATCAGAAGGAAAACTGCAAGTTTGAGCATTTATATGAATTTATTACACATAGCACAGTCTGCACATAACTTTCATACATCCTTTATAAATAGTTCACCTGAAAGAAAATCTTTACACCATCTAAACAGACATACGTAACAGTCAAACTATCAAGTCATTTCCATCTTTCTGCTGCTCTGCAGCTTTCAGCAGTTTGTGGATTTCCTCTGGACATGTCCCACATTTTAGTGCACAAGCAAAACATCTTTTATGGCTTGACTTTCTTGCAACAGGCACAAAAGAGCAGCAGAAGAGCCTTATGAAGCGTGTGCCCTGAAACTCATGCGCCTCTGCCTAGTCCCATACAACTCTTTGGCCTTGGTCTCCATCTCAGGGTCCATTTCGTCGTCGTCTGCGATGGAGGTCTGTGGCTCTTGGATCTGTTCCTTCACTGTTACTAATTCCTGCACCTTTAGCATCTCAATGTCAGGCTCCTCTTGGTCAGGAAAGAAGGAAGAGGCAACCTGTATCGCTCCACTCATCATTCCCAGGAAGGCGATTGTGCCACCGACCAAGTAAACCTTCAGACAGCCTTTGGATGGGCCGGCACTCAGCATTTCCTTTGCAAATGGAATGATCTCATGCATTGTGTCCATTTCAGTTGAGTTGTGTTACCTGAGAAAGATATATGAGAATTATTGTACGGCTCTATGTAGTACTAGACAGTCAACAATTATTCTTCCACCCTGCAAGGGTTAACTTCTCAATAAAGAATAAATCAAACAATACTTATAAACAAAATAATACTCTCTAAATAAAAAAATAATAATATTATTATCAAATTTTAATCAAATTATAAAGTAAAAAAAGAGAGAAAAATATTAATTCAATTTTTATTGTAAAAATAAATACTCACTTTTTTAAGATGAAGAAAACTCTCCCGAATGATAATTCCTTTGAATGGTTATCCTCAGAGTTCAGTGGGTGCTAAAGTACAGACGCTCTTCCTATTTAAGCACAGTTGGCGTCTGTGCCCACCCACATAATATGAATATTCATGAAAGTGTGAAAGCAACTTTTGTCCGAGTTGTTTCACGTGAGTAAAGGCTGCTGGTGAGATGATAAAACACTGTCTGCCAACATCAGAAAGACAACATAGCTGCGGAAATCTGTATCACGTAGAATATCACGGTACGTGCTGAGCATTAAAAAAACAAATGGAAAACTTTATGACCAAACTTGGAAAATGTCAAGTGTATAAGTTAATACTACAGCTACACAGCTTCAAGTTCACTTATGGCATCATATTATGATATATTATACATGCAACATATCTATAGGATGTTTCATTTATGCATTTGTTAGATGCTTTTATCCAAAGCAACTTACAATGCTATACTTTTTAATCGCCATGTGTGCTATCTAGGTTTGAACACATAAACTTTTGCACTTTTATTCAATGCTCTACCACTAAACTACATTGATGATATGATTTTATGGTACTGAACAATTACCATTATGATATGTATATGATACTCCAAAGAGTATATTCAAAAACATGATATTGCACCATTTACAAAATATATGGTAACAATATGTACACAGAGGCTGCAGCCAAATATCTACTATTTATTTAAGGCTGAAGATTTGACTGATATGGACTGCCACATCAGAGTAACCTTTCCTCCACTGCCTCTTGTGTTATTGTGACTAATGCATTACAACCGAGCAATTCTCGCATTTTGGATGTGACATTTGTAGTAAATAGAATTTCTTGGAAAATGCATTCATTTACCAATACAATTAACAATCTGTTTATATTTCTCTAAACCCCTGATGATAAGAGTCCAGACATCAAAAAATATCAGTCTGTACTCAGGTTTTCTATTTTAGATGAGGAAAACGTTATGGATGTGATAAAAAAAGACACAGTTTTTTTGGAGACAACATATTATGAATTAAAATGCACAAACCAGAACCAATACTACACAACAAATTACGAAGGGATGGCTCTACAAAAAACATTTAATATTCACTTTATCTTAATGTTTTAAATGTACTTTTATGAAGAAACAACGTTATGAACGTGACATTTCTCCATTATGGATGTGACAACTCTGAAATGTACTTATTTAACTACTTATGTAAATACTGCAATCATGCAAAAAAAAAAAAATTTAAGATGTCAAATACATTTTTTGGTGTCCCCGGAGTACTAGTTTTCACTCAAAATACCATCTAGATAATTTATTATAGCATAGCATGTTAGAATTGCCTTTAAATGCAAATGAGCTGATCTCTGAAATAAATGGAAGTGCTGTGGTTGGATAGTGCAGAATAAGAGGCGGTATTATCCCCTTCTGACATCACAAGGGGAGCCAAATTTCAATGATCTATTTTTTTCCACATATGAGAATGGTTTACCAGAACTAAGTTACTGGTTGATCTTATTTTTACATTTTTTAGGTTGATACAAGCACTGGGGACCCAATTATAGCACTTAAACATGGAAAAAGACAGATTTTCATGATATGTCCCCTTTAAAAACTGTAACCAAGACTTTGGTATTTAAAACAATGAAATATCAACTGAGAATTCTGTATATGGTTAAAAACTTTCGGTAAATAAAAACTTTATTGTTCATAATAAGGTTGACTTTTGCATGAAATGAACCCAACCAATAAAATAAACCAATTAAAATTCTGATCACAACTAAAGACTATATATACTGTATCTATATAGTATTATTGTTTATTTCTGTAATAGCTATTATGGTAATTATTGCTATTTATTTATTTATTTTACATAATGCCTTGTGCAGTAATATGAAGTGTTTTGCCAATAATATAAAGTGCTACTAATTTTTCAGAAGAAATATGCAAGATGGTTAATCTTTCACTACAGTACTGTTTTGTTTACATTGTAATATCAGGTTTAAACATTGCAGCACTCAGCGATTGTCTCATATAAAGATGCAAACATGCTGACCTTTCATTTTCAATACCCTCACATCTTTAAACTGGAATAAAAGCATCATTCGTCTCTCGGGAGGCTGCTTGCGTATAAGGTGAGGGGGGAAATAAATGTTAGGCAATACTGTAAGTTTGAGACAGTGTAGACATGCAGTAGGGATTGTGACAACGTACACGACCGCATCAGATACTTTTGACCCGTTGTGCAGTCTGCCAAGGCCTCTGTCCTGCATGCACAGACAGCGTTGAGAAACACGTTCAATGCGTAGCTCGTGTTGGCACAGCAAATCAAATGTGAGGGTTTGAAGACATCATCATCCATGCACCCAGCATTATAAATATATGGAGACGTTTTTTATTTACTCTTACTTTTTATACATCTTTGACTGGATTATTAAACCAATGTCACAGAAGGACGAACATCATCTGCTGTCCAGCAATGAGGATAACAGACAGATTTGAAAGTCTGGTGCTTATCTGAGATCAAATGAATGACCTGCACGTCTACAGGTCAGCGGTTTGTATTGAGGTCAGTCAAACCTCTTTAACTGGAGCACTATTATCATGTATGGCCATATATTATAACTCAGCATTGAAATAACCTTATAAGATCATCTTTGAAATATTAAACAGATAACAATTACCTACAAACATGTAGTCTAAACATGCAGAAAGAGAAACAAAAGCTGGTTTATCTCAGGGTTTAATAGTACAAATATTGCACAACGCATTGCCATTAGCGGCCTAAACAAACATCAAGTGTTTCTGAAGAGGACATTTAACCATAATCTCTTGCAATAACATGAAATGCTACAGTATGAGTATTTATAATAGTGAAAGTAATATTTAATGGTGGTAGGTAGACAGCATTAAATAGTTTTCAGAAATGATGGGAAAAGTGTAACAGATAAAGATGCACCAATAACTTTGCATTACAAAAATAAACATCTACTCTAGTCAAATTAAAAATCTCTTATAATGTCCAATATACAATAATCTATCATTAAGTACAGACTGCATTGAAGCGATAGTGTCATCAGATATACTGTGATGAGTTACCACAGTACATTACATCATATAATCACAAGCAACAAAAGCCTAATACATTACAGAAAGTAGATGCAAAAACTGATTTAAAATCTTAACACTGACCCTTGTTTCAAATATTTTAATACAGAGGGATGATAATGTGAAATAGTAGGTTCAGCACCTATGCAAATCGACCTACAACCTGCTTTTACGAAGATACTGTGTAACCTGGCCGTGCTCGTGCTTCATGAGTATATTTGCAGATATGGAGGCACTCTCCTAAACTTTCAGTACGGTGCAGACTGGCGGGCTGATGGCCAGATAAACGCTCTCGCCCACGGGCACAGAGCTGAAGATCATGCACACAGGCTGGGTGAAAGGTCACAGACCTGACAAGACAACATTTAGATAACATTTAGCATTTTGCTTGTTTTGGCACACTAGTAAGAAAAATATTTTAAAGGTTAACTCACCAATCCAAATCAGATTATAACTCCTCTGCGATGGATCACATAACAGAACAAACTCCAGTCTGCAGGTTTTGTCCATTACGATTTGAGCCTTTTTTTACATACCTGGAAAATTCAATGCAAATGGTTACAGAAGGCAAAAATCCCGTCCCAGAATCAAAACTGATCAATTAACTATTTTATATGCAAATTTCAGGTAATATACAAAATTATAGGTTTTTAATGTGAAAAATCATTATGATATTAAGGAAATATTATTTTCCATAAAAACATTTAGTACATTTTTCTACCGTAAATATATCAAAAAAGTATCATTAGTAATAGATGTTGCTAAGGACTTAATTTGGACAACTTTAAAGACAATTCTCTTCACTCTTTCCCGTCATTGACAGTTATCTCGTCAATTAAGAGAAAACATTTGCATAAAAACGTGTTTCTGAAGAGTTTGTTAATCTGTAATACCGCAATTATCCACTAGATGGCACTTACCCAATTTATGAAAAAACTGAAGCCAAAACGTTATTTACTAATTTTAAACTCTGTGTATGTTTTGATAATCGTTCTGAATTTGATCTCTAACAAAAAACCTTTACAAAAATGCAATTATTTCAGCTTTTTGCTAAAAATATTTAGTTTTAAAGAAAAATACCCATATTTTAAGAGTTTATAAGCAGAGAAAAAAAAATCGATAGGATGAATTTTTTCTCCATTTTGTTTGTTTGTTTGTTTGAAAGCAAAGGGTCTGTTCTTTTATTTTTATATATTGGTATGTTTATATATTTTTAGAATATTTTTTTTCTGGAAGGCATTGTGTAAAACTTTTGTGAAATCACAAAAAATGCTGGCGGCAACTTTTCAAAAATGGCTGGCGGGGAATGAGTTATTATTTTGATTTTTTCCCACCCTCAGATTCCAGATTTTTAAATAGTTATCCTGGCAAATATTGTCCTATTCAAACAAACCACATTAATGGAAAGCTTATATATACAGCTCTCAGATAATCTATTAATAATTTTTTTTTCTTCAAAACTGACCCTGATGATTTGCTTTTTGGTCAAATATGGCAAAAAATAAACACTGAAAGATCTTAGAATTGGAGTTTCTTAAAACAACTTTCATTTACTTTTTTCATGTTTTAGGTCTGACCGAGCACTGACCCATGACTAAGATTATTCAATAAACCTTTTTAAAGTTATTCTTCATCATCCCCTTTATCTCTGTATCGGCTGAGTAATCTTACAGTAAATACATTTTGGATCTGTAGGATCTAATGTTTTTGGCATAGTTTTGGACTTCATATGATTGTGTCAAACGAATACTGTACATACCCATTAAGATCAGCTGGCTCAGAGTGATAAACATGTTTGCTCTTCTCTGCAATGGTGAGGGTCCCAACATGGGTGGTCTCGCTGTGACTGACCCGAACTGGGTAATACTGACTCTTCGATTCGGTGGAACTGGCTGGAACGTTCATCTGATTACCGGACACGTCACTGTTTGTCGTCGGGGTCTCCGTGAACAGTTTCTTATGGACGGATTCAGGTGTGGATGTTGTGATGACTTTGATCTCAGGCACTGATGGAGGAGTCTGATTCTGTCTCATACAGGCCTCAGAGTGAGCCATCTGAAGTTTCTTCATGTGATGAATGGCAGCGGTAGCATTAAAAGCTTGCTGAAGTAAATAAATGATATCAAATAGTCAATATACTGTACAGTAGTATACTGTATGAATATTTCAGTGTTTTATCTTAAATGTGAGTGTATTTTATATATACTAGTCAACATTTGAAGTGGATTAAAACCTTTCATAAAGTTAGCTTAATACCAATACCCAATGCCTATTCTTGTCTTAGGTTAACTTTGATAAAGTTTTTTGATCCACTTTAAATGACTTTTGCACTTTTAAATCCACCATCAGTGTTTAAATCTAAACAAAACTGGTCTGTTCTAGAAAGAGATGAAGCAATTATAGGCAAGACAGATGGCAAAATTAACTTCTTAAAGTTAAATTGTGTAACCAGGCCAGAGATCGGCTGAAAAAGCCAAGTGAGGCTAAACCACAAGAGCCAAATTCAACTGTGTTATGAAACATGACTTTACCTTCCACTTGGACTTGGCAAAGTTTTTCTGAATCTGCACACTGACGGAGTGATAGATGTCTTGACTTCGGGCCGTTTTACCGATTATCCTGCAAGACAAAGCTTGGTTTAAAATCAAAACTGGGAAAAAAAGTGGGGTTTTGTTTCCTACTTTTGCTTGACTTGTTACTTTTTGGGTGAAAAATTCAACATATTGTTTAATATATAGCGTCAAAATCAACCATACACTTTTCATATTCTCATGAAAGACTTCATAGATCTCAGATAAAGTAACAACTAAGATAACCAGGTATAAAAGCAGTGAATTTACATTAAGAAAAAATTCTGACTTATGTTTCTAATGAAAATAAAACTTCACTGTCATTTTTTTAGGTATAAGTAACTTCAATTACTTCGATTACTAAGGGCACATGGAGCAAAAATTAAATAAAGTTTAGTTTCACGTGCGCATGTGAAACTATCGCGTGCTCACGTGATACCTTCGCACTCGCACGTGAAACTACCGCGTTTAAGTTTTGCATGCTCACAAGAAACTATCGCGTGCACAAGTGAAACTTTCGCTTTCACGTGTGCACACGATAGTTTCATGTGCGCGAAAGTGTCGCGTGCGCTCGCGAAAGTTTCACGTAAGCACGCAAAACTAAACTTTAAAAAAAAATTCAGCACATAAAGGTTTTCGCGTGAGCACATGAAAATAAACTTTCGATTTTTTTACTGCAATGTCACCTAAGGGGCTCGGTAGATTTACGAGTCATTACAAGTCAATTTATTCTTTTTAGTCTTGACTACACTTAAAAAAATTAAGCTTTTTTTATGTTTTTATGCTACTTCAACTTAAAAAATTAAGTTAAACTATTTCAACTATTTTTATAAGTTATGTCAACTTATCACAAGCTTAAACTCCAACTGACTTGCAAAACCAAGTTGGTTTAACTTCATGGTGCATTTTTTTACAGTGTATAGTGATGAGTTACTATAACTTGATAAAAAAAGTTTATTTAAAATTTATTTAAGTTACAGCAACTCCTCACTAGTCAAGATAAAAATGTCAAATGATTCTTAAATACAAGTAAATAATACTAAAACATTTCAGGTAAACAGGATTTTTTACAGTGTTGGTAATCTCCTACTGTAACGTAGTTTATATGTCTATTCTAAAATTTCCGTTTTTATTTCCATTTATATTTTATGGATTTGGCAAACATTTCTAATCAGCGTATGCCATAAAACAACAAAGTGTTACAAAGTGTGCATTTATCTGCCTGTGTTTCTTGATATTGAACCTAATTTTACTGTATGTCAATTGTCTCTTTTTTAAATTTTTATTTATCTCAAATAAATTTTATAACATAATGAATAAATAAAATAACAGAGATCTTGGTTAAATCTCACCATGGGTGTCGTAGAGCCTGTTCTGTAGTAAAACGCATCTTAGGATTCTTCTGCATCATGTTGCGGATAAAGTCCTTGGCTAAAGACATAACATATTTACATCAGGTTAAGAGCGAAGCATTGTATAAGAAAGCAGTAATTGATGTTCATTTATAGGCTACTTCTGCATACTATTGTATACAGTAAGTGACACACAGGATTAAATAAATCATGCAGCACACTAACCAGATTCAGAAATATTATCCCAGAAGGGCGAGTCAAACTCATACTGTGCCTTCATGATTTTAGAAAACAGACGAGTCTCAGTTTCTTCATAGAAAGGTGGATATCCACAGAGACTGTGAGAATGATACAAAATAATTGTAATTCATTATTAGTCCAACAGGGGGCGACAGATCTACATTGTACTTGTGAGTGTCAATAAACAGCAAAGCTTAAAAGTCTTTTATTAAACCAGTGATTCATCCTAACTGCTATTCACTTTTAGTCTTTATTAACAGTACCCTCTAAGCTTTGGCTTGGTTTCCTTTTTTCAGCTCTCCTAACAACAGCACTACTTACATTTCCCTGCATTGAAATAATGTGATTTACATGACTTATGGACTCACAGTATGTAAGTGATAACTCCAATAGACCAGCAGTCCACGGCTTTGCTGTAGGGTTTCTGTGCCAACACTTCAGGGGCTGTGAAAAAAATACAAATAAAATCAATTCTCAACGTATATGCACACCTGTGTATGTTACTTTAAAGTTAAAACATCTTTCTTAAAGAAATGATATGTTCAAACAAAATTTTCGACATTTTCTCTTTTGCTGATGTGTGACTAATGCTTTAGCAGCATCAAAACAGTTCAAGTTTTTAGTAGCATTAAAAAGCACCTTTCTAGACATTAAATCCTCTTTTAATGCTACTTTTGATGTTACTTAAAGGGATAGTTTACCCAAAAATGAAAACTTCTTTCATGTTTCATTCACCCAGGCAGAAAACTGAAGCACCATTGACTTCCATAGTAGAAAAGAAAAATATATGAAAGTTAATGGTGCTCAAAAAAACCTTTGTCTGGTTACAAACATTGCTCAAAATATCTTCCTTTGGGTTCCGCAGAACAAAGAAATTTATACAGGTTTGTAACAACTTTAGTTCCCTTTAATTCAGATGCTATTTACAGTTTTGAGGTGGATAATATCCTAAATCGGAGATGCTTGGAATGCAGCATAATGCCATGTAAGCACAGAAAAACATAATCAACTAATAATGGCGTAGCCCACTTTTAAACATTCAATCAGATCAAAGGCGCCTACTCCATTATTTCATACTATATTGTTTCAGGACTCCCTGGAATAAGAGATTGTATATCTCAATGGGCCTATCCTAGTAAAACCAATAAAAAATACAACATGCAGAGGCGTCATGCCCATTGAAACTGAGGGGGCACATGCCAAATGGATTTTGCATGCAACCTCAAAATCAAAGAAGCATCAATTAATCTTTTATTTTCTTTTAATCTGTTTAAAATGCACAATATATCCAATTCTGTGCTGCATCCTTGTCACTTTTTTGCCGTTTTAATAGTGTTTTGATCATGTTACATTACTTTGTATTCTGGCGGGAGGCCCTGCAGTCAACGCTGCCACTGGAGGCTTGCGTCAGCATCTGAGCGCGCTCACGAGCTTTGCTGTTGCTGCTACATTTGGCTGTCTGAGGAATTAAAACGTGTGAAAACGCTCACAACATTTCCAAACCCCAGTACGGTAATGTGCAGTTAACCTCCTCTGTGTAGAAAAAGTATGGTTTAAAATGTGACCGTCTTGACGTTATATTAGTAGATTTCTAGATTCATCTTCTTGGTACAACGGCAAAGTTCGCCAGAGTTCACGGGGGCGCAGAATCACACGTGAGGTAAAATTGAATGCAAAAATCTGTTCCTCTAATAATTTTATCTAAACATATTTTTTTAAATCATTATTGAACATTAAAATCAATCACGTGGCTATACCTTATGTCATTTTTGTTGTTTATATACTTAAAATTACATTATTTCATAGAATAATGCAGTTGTTGTGCAAAATGCATTACTGACACAATTAAACATTAAAGTCATTAAACAAAACGTAAATAAACAAAACTTGTTGTTTCAGATGTAAATATGATGCCAATATGTCATTATTCCAATTGAATAGTATTTGAAATAAAAGTTAGTCAACACTTTAATTTTGGAGGGTTTTGCATGAAGGCGCTCAGATTGTTAGAAATGTAGGTGTCGTAGAAAAGACTGAAATCTCTATAATATTTCGTTTGATGTCTCTGTGTATGCACACATTTCTGTGAGCTGTGCACACTGTGCCCCCTTAAAAAAATTGGTGCATGACGCCCCTGACAACATGTTGTAGTTTTTTGTTTATATTTTGACATCGTTCTTACCCACATATCCTGGCGTTCCACAGGCTGTTGACATTATTCCATTATCTTCCATCTTAGAGAGACCGAAATCACTGATCATGATCTTTGAGTTTTCATCAGGACTGTAGTACAGCAGATTCTCAGGCTATAGAGACAAGAAAGACAATATAAATACACACACACATATGACATACGAGCCAAATTTTTGCAAATTATTATTTTCTTATCTTAAAATAACTTGTTCATGTTTTGATTTATTTATTTATTTATTTATCTATCTATCTATTTATCTATTTATTTATTTATACAATTTGAGTTTTTTTTGTTATAAATTTGTCTGATGTTGATGTTACTGATGTATGATGTTGAGTTTTTTTTTTTTACTGTGGTTTGTGGGTATGGGGGACATGTTGAGCGTTTTTTTTTATATCTGTAGTGTGTCTGTTTTGTAAGGTTGTTGTGTTTTGTGTTGTATTTTTCTGTTTGTGTTTTTGGGATCCCCTTGAAAATGATGTTACATCTCAAGGGGCTATCCTTTCAATAAATTCAAATTAAATTCAAATTCTACATTAAGATGATAAAATACAACATAGTTTGATTTATTTTAAATATACTAACATAACTCTACATAACTGCCTCAGTGTTTTGAATGGTAGTTTAGTATAAATACAGTTTCAGTGTCATTAACGTACCTTAAGATCACGGTGCACTATGCCGCACTTGTGCAGGTAGCTGACTGCCTCCAGCACCTGTCTGATAACCAGACTGGCATCCATCTCCGAGTACATCCCCCGGTCCAGAATCCTATCAAACAGTTCACCGCCTGAAACTCTGGAGAGATACAAACTTTCAACCAATGAGGTTTACAGTAATGTTGAGGTTTAACAGAGGCGTTAGAAGTTACTTACAGTTGCATGAGAAGATAGTAATGTGTCCGACTTTCATAGAAATCCTCCAAGCAAACAACGTTGTCATGTTTGATCCTGAGTGACAGGAAAATGTCATAAAAAATTATTAGAAATAATAGTTGTTTTAGCACTAAAATGATCATTTATGTTTTTAAATCATGTTTATTTTAAATATTTATTTTAAGGCACACCTTTGCACCAAAAGAGTTAGTACCTCAGAGGTACATATTGACATCAAATATATACATCTAAATGGCACATATTACTGTAGGACCTTTTTAAGGGTATTGCCCCAGAGACCATTTTTGGGACATATTTCTTTTTTTCTTTCTTTTTCATTTCTTTTAAAGGTGCAGTGTGCAAATTTTAGCGGCATCTAGTGGTGAGGTTGCAAATTGCAACCAACGGCTCAGTCCACTGCTCACCGCTCGCTTTTGAAACGCATAGAGAAGCTACGGTAGCCGCCGCCGGAAAAACATGTCATCGTCGGAGACAACTTAGCAAACAAAAGTTTGTACGTTAAGGGTTTCTGTAGAAACATGTTGGCACAAAATGGCGACTTCCATGTAAGGGGACCCTCAGTGTATGTAGATAAAAACGTCTCATTCTAAGGTAATAAAAATATAATTGTTCATTATGAAAGGTCTTTATACACCCCTGATAATATAGTTTTGTATATAATTTTGCATTTTTTGGTCAAGGGATCCTTCTAAAAATTACACACTGCACCTTTAAACTCAGCTTATATGACTATGTTGGGGCATTTTTCTGAAAGTGTACATAGCAATATAATTTTGTATTTGTCCCTAATTTAATTCAAACTGTTCAGATCATGGAGTCCTGATGAGGGAGACGATGTACAAAATGTGCAACCCTGGAGAGACTTCAGGAACAGTTTGATGGTTTTATTTCTGTACTGTATGTTCTCTATTTATAGTGTTTGACTGATCTCACCTCCTCAACACAGCGATCTCATTCTCCAGGTTAAAGTCCCTTTTGTTTTTCTTTTTAACACACTTCATGGCGAAATGCTTTCCGGTTTTTCTCTCCTTCACCATGAAGACTTCAGAGAATGCTCCGCTAAAGAAAGAAAGGAAAAGGTCAAAGGATCAATTACTAGGCTTTATCTAAAGATCAGAGAGAGAGTTTAATCCAAGGTTTATGTAATGGCAGTGTGACAGTAAAGCAGATTTTAATGAAGGTGAGGATGTGACCTTTTAAACCCTGCTGAGATCTGTGTGATGCACCGGGTGCGATTCATTTAATGACAGCGAGAAGCTCTTGTACCGCAGCACAGATGTGAAAAGCGCACACATGCATAAGAATCATAAACAATATTAATGACACTAATTTATTAAACTTCAAATTGAGGTTTATTATAATGTAATGCGGACGTGAAAAAGAGAGTTGAGCTAGAACCCCCTAAAAGTGCTTAGCAACACCCTAGCAACCCCCTACCTATACACTTTGGTAATACCCTAGAAACCACCAAAAAATAAAGAGTTGCACTCTCTGACATTACTGCAAGCAACACTCACATTTTTTTGTAAAACAACATAAAAATCTAGTTTTGTCTAATGCACATAACCAAAAATGAATAGCAATAAATTCTGTTCATAAGGTCTCAGGATTTGGGGGTGAGGGACACAACATAGATCACTTAATTTTCTCCATTCAATCCTCTGTAACCGGGAATAGCTGTCCTGGGATGAGGATTACATGTGAAATCCCTTACGCAACGGAAACAATAATGGCTGAGATATTCAGGTGTGACACAGGCCAGTAAGCAGGTCACTTGGCACTGTAAGGCCGGAGAAAGAAAAGAAGATAGGTGACAATTAACAAGGATTGGTTAAATAAGACAGTCTTAAATGGGCTATAAAGAACATCTTATGGTTATTGAGAGATTATATATGTAACAGGTTTAACATATTCATATAATAGTCTTATTAGGGTTTAATAAACCTATTTTAAAACTTTGTAATCAGTGTTTTGTTTTCTAGTAAATAAAAATATGTATTTATTATTTTCTTATTTATGAATTGTTATATACAGCATACACTCACCTAAAGGATTATTAGGAACACTATACTAATAACCCCCTTTCTCCTTCTGAACTGCCTTAAGTGGCATTGATTCAACAAAATGCTGAAAGCATTCTTTAGAAATGTTGGCCCATATTGATAGGATAGCATCTTGCAGTTGATGGAGATTTGTGTGATGCACATCCAGGTCACGAAGCTCCCGTTCCACCACATCCTAAAGATGCTCTATTGGGTTGAGATCTGGTGGCCATTTTAGTACAGTGAACTCATTGTCATGTTCAAGAAACCAATGCTTTGTGACATGGTGCATTATCCTGCTGCAAGTAGCCATCAGAGGTTTGTACATGGTGGTCATAAAGGGATGGATATGGTCAGAAACAATGCTTAGGTAGGACGTGGCATTTAAACAATGCCCAACTGGCACTAAGGGGCCTAAAGTGAGCCAAGAAAACATCCCCCACACCATTACACCACCCCTACTACCACCCTGCACAGTGGTAACAAGGCATGATGGATGCATGTTCTTATTCTGTTTACGACTCTACCATCTGAATGTCTCAACAGAAATCGAGACTCATCAGACCAGGCAACATTTTTCAAGTCTTCAACTGTCCAATTTTGTGAGCTTGTGCAAAGGGAAGCCTTTTTTCCTATTTGTAGTGGAGATTAGTGGTACACGGTGGGGTCTTCTGCTGTTGTATCCCATCCTCCTCAAGGTTGTGCGTGTTGTGGCTTCACAAATGCTTTGCTGCATACCTCGGTTGTAACGAGTGGTTATTTCAGTCAAAGTTGCTCTTCTGTCAGCTTGAATCAGTCGGCCCATTCTCCTCTGACCTCTAGCATCAACAAGGCATTTTCGCCCACAAGACTGCCGCATACTGGATGTTTTTCCCTTTTCACAACATTCTTTGTAAATCCTCGAAACGGTTGTGCTTGAAAATCCCAGTAACTGAGCAGATTGTGAAATATTCAGACCGGCCCGTCTACACACACACACTAAACTATTTCCCCGCCTTTGACAAGTTATCTTGTCAAATACGAGAAAAAATGTGCATGTTCCTGATTAGTTTTTTTGGTTATCTGTAATACCATGATTATCCACAAGGTGGCTCTTACCGAATTATTTATTGATTTTACACTGCGCGCGCGTTTTAAAAATCTCTCCCAATCTGATCTCTAAGAAAATTCCTTCACAAAAATGCAATTATTTTTCAGCAAATTATTTTTGAAATTTTAGAGTTTATAAGCAAAGAAAATTTCCTTGCAGGCATTTTGTGAAACTTTTGTGAAAATCACAAAAAATGCTGGCGGGCAACTTAAAAACAAAAGGCTGGTGGGGAAAAAGCTAAGAATATTTCCTGTCTATAAATCTAGGGTAAAGTTTCATCTCTAATGATGAGATTTGGAGCATCAAAGTTTAATTTCACATTGATTTTAATCTTTGACATGACCTTACTTGTGTCAATATTTTTATATCTTATGGAATAGTTCACCCAAAAATGAAAATTCTGTCATCATTATTTTTTCTCATGTTGTTTTCAACCTGTATGAATTTCTTTTTATTTATTTATTTTTGAGCATCTAGAAAAATGATGCTATATGCACACAGTTTGACGGTACCCATCAACTTCCCGTCAACTGTGTGCTTACCATTAGTTTCAAAATATATTCTGTGTTTAACAGAATAAATAAACGTATACAGGTTTCAAACAACATAAGGGTGAGTAAATGATAACCGAATGTCATTTTTGGGTGAACTATCCCTTTCAAAATACATGCATTACAGTACATTCAATGCATTTGTCATTTTCTCCTACTTTTTAATTGTAGATTTTTGTCAGAAGACTGAAATTGCTTCAAACCACAAGCGCATTATTAAAAAGGTGCAAAATGGCACATACTTCGTTTCCGACAGTCGAGATGGTCTTCCCACGCACAAACAGACCATCACCAATCGAGCCGTCTAACACATATTCCCACAAGTGTTTTTGCATATTAAAGCTCAGAGATGTGATTCACCCACGGCCACAGACTGAATAAACCCTTAGAAAGCCCTGAATTCATAACATACCATAGATATCATTGAAATGCATAAACAAATAACCTGAAATACAACTCAGACTGAAGGTCAGTACACAGATTACATCCGGCCAAACACACAAAACATCATTTAAGCACAAATCCCACTGGAGTTGAACATAATATTATGCTGTTTTGCAGTTTGACGGATGTTAACTCTCTCGGGAGAGCGCTGAGAGATTGTAAAAGTTTGCCAGAGGAAACCATTGTGCTTAACCCTCCATGCCTTATATTTTCCATATTTTCATCATTATCTCTCTTCAAGACCTTTGTGATTTGAGCACCTCTCAGATTCACACCCAACATTTGGGATCATAACACTTAAAACACAGTGACGACATTTTCAATTTCTCCCCAAACAACACCACACCGTAAGGTTCTGCACATTGCAGGCCATGCTTGGTAGATTATCAGAAAGCTCCCGATCCTGTTAGATGTTTCCTGAAGTCTGTGATCCCTGTTTTAGTCTGCCAAACTGATTAACATATACTCAAGCAGTCTGGATGTGTCTTAACCTCCGCTTTACCCTTCATTCATCTACAGCCCAGTACAGAGAAAATAAAACGGGTCGACCTAAATGCCTCGACTCTTTCTTTTTTTTTAAGAAAATGTGACGCAGCAAGCAACATAGTCAAAGTTTTTCCAACTTTCTTTCGGTATTTCGGTATTAGAGACGTTTAACCTCTTCAAGTAAATCCGCCGGTATTACAGTTTGACACATTTAAGTTATATAAACACCTCACAGCTAATTTGCAGACATGCTGTTGCTCAATGCCATCATGTCTGTAAATAAATGCATGTGTTTTTCTGGTGCATGGGTGTCTCTTTAGGGACAACGGCCATGACAAACGATTATTCTGCTTTATGAATACAGTACTGTAGTGTAGAGTCAGCAAAGACAATGCACAGATGCTCACGTCTACTGAGCTCATAGTCTAGTCAGCTTTCTGCGAATGACATCACCACCACAAGACAACAGATGACTGGTGTCTGGTTTATAATCTGAGACCCGTCAGGATGATGAGAAAGGGTTGATTTCTTTTTTAACCCAAAGCTTTTAGGATTTTTGTAATCAGTGCTTTGTTTCTCAAAACTTTTAACATATATAAGAAATAGCCAGAATGGTCATCCATTAGGCTATACACCCTACATCGATTTCTATTTATTTCAAGGTTGCACTATAAAATATCTATAATAGTCTTCAAATACTGTATTAAATGTCTCTAGAATTTGATTTAAAAATTTTCTAAATTTTTTAAATTGTTCTTGAGCATTGCATTAGCAGGGAACACACACATACTGATAAAAATGTGTACCTGGTAATGCAGTCGCTTTGGATAAATTGGTCTGCAAAATGCATAGGGGAGAGCGGGGTATGTTGTCACACTTTTCACACTGTCTAACATTTACTGAGCACCATACATCAAAATGGTATAAATCTCATACCAAATGAAAGAAGGAAGTCTTGGGCACATATGTTGTATTCATAACATCTTTATATCTTATCTCATTACAGAGTTGTAGACTGTTGAATAGTGACTGTGCACTTGTGACAATTTGCCCCATCGGAGGGTAAGTTGTCACACTAGGGCGGGTAAGTTGTCACACTAGATTATCTAAAAATAAGAACACAACTACTTAATTGTGAATATTGATTTTAATTTTTAAACTCAAACCAAACTGGAAATATAAACATCCGTGCCTGGAGAATCTGGAAAAACAATTATTTCAATCCAAATAATGCACATTTCAATTAAGTGGCAAGACCACTTTACTTTGAACTTTGGTTCAAATGTTCTATGGCTTTCACATAAAACCAGATAACTGAATGGAACGCTGCAGATAACTTGCTTAACTTAACATGTTTAACCTCTGAACAAAACAGATGCCCTGTATGACTAATAGGACTCATCTCCAGAATCACAATTCTGACACACATAAATTGCCTGGCCTGAGGTGCAAGCATCATGGGCCCAATTGTTGCATTTTACACATTTTACCCAGGTCTCCTTTGGACGACTCTTTGAAAATGGCTCTACACAGACGAGGCAGAAGCACTCTTCATCATCTGATGATGACTCTTGCATGATTTTTCTTCTTTTAGCTGCCTTGTTTTTCATAGGTCCAGATTTCTGCTTCCCTTTCTTTTGAAACAGCTTTTTGCTAGATTGAGGCTTATTCTTTTCTATATCATGTTTTCTGAGCATGTTCGATGTGTTTGTTTGTACAGGGGCAAGTTGTCAGATGTGACGACTTGCCCCAAAGTCATTGAGACAACTTGCCCCATACTTACTTGTGTGCTAATGTTGTCTAAATCTCAAGTTTAGCTCATCATATCACTTTAGCTAAAGTATCAAAAGACACTTTACGGTCTCCTCTATTTTGTGCAAAATAATCATTTTAAACATTCACACCTAACAAAGTTGTATTGCATAAAATGTAAAGTGATTTTTTTTTACTTTTTAAGCAGAAAAATAAGATAATTGTGCTAACCTCAGATTACAGTGATCTTGACCACATGTGAACAGGAAGTTGACTATATAAGAAGAAGTCACATAAAGTGGCTATTTGATTTTTGAGATAGAGCCTCTAGTGTTGGAGTTATTAACAGTGTGACAACTTACCCGTGTGACAACTTACCCCGCTCTCCCCTACATGTAAATGTAAGACTTGCTCTTATTCCACTGACATGACAGGTTAAAAACTTTAATCTTAAACATTTCAAGAAATGTCTTTAAATGGACACGCCACTGAGCTTTTTCTGAATGAACCACTCATTTCTCAAACACCCCTGATGTACAATACACAAGCAAGATTTAACAGATGGAAAAAATACAAATCTTAATTTTATTACTTAAATCATAATGCCAGATAACTTAAGGTACTTTTTATCAAACTATATAATGGACTTTTAAAATTTTGTTTTACTTGAGAAAACATAAGTTTTTTGGAAAAAAAGAAAGTTTTATATGACTAAGATGTTTTGCATCAACTAAATTTTTGTTACTCTTGCAATAGATGATTCATTGTTACATCTATGACTTAAAGAATTACGATTAGTAGATCCTTTTCCTTTTAGTCATGCTCAAGGTTATTTAAATGTACAAAACCTGTGTTAACCGCATGTGAGACCAGTAGCAAAGGCAGACGAAAGCAGCGTGTCCTGTGTTTTCCATGCGTTTTATGGACACTAAAACACACCTACCGCAATTATTTTTTTGCATTTCTTCCAATAAGTGGTCGGGACACAATCAACTTGGGCATAAAGCGGTGGGGACATCTCCGCAAATTACGCAAGTGGCAGCCTAAGGACGCAACCTTCAACCCGGTGGCATGACAACACCGAAAAAAACCTAGACTGGCCCACCGGGAATTTTCCTGGTGCTCCCAATTAGCCAATCTGGGCCTGACACCTGAACATCTCCAGCCCTGAATTACCAAGCGTACAATTCACTAACAAACCGGTGCCAAATCCTGTAAAGTTGTGCCAAGTCTAGTCATGGCGAGGAAAAAACCTTAACAATATTTAAAATAATAACCTCTACAAAAGTTACAAATTTTTGTGATTATGTGCTTCTAACCTGCAGTGGTCCCAGCTAACAGAAAAAAGTTCTAAGAACGTTCCCTGAAAGTTCCCAAAAACGTTCTGCCAACGTAAAAAGTGTCCAGTTTTCTAGACATTCTAAGAACGTTTTTGTGTTGTCTGAACGTTAGATGAATGTTACATTTTACCATTTTTAAACATCATGTTTTAATGTAATGTTTCTCTATCATTTACATAACAATCAAACAAGTCAATATAATAAACAGTTGTTGCTTTAAACATTGTGTGAACATTAAAACATGACATTGTCATAACGTTTAAAAATGGAAAAATGTAAAATTCCTCTAACGTTCAGACAACACAAAAACTTTCTTAGAACGTCAAGAAAGCTGGACACTTTTTACGTTGGCAGAACGTTTTTGGGAACTTTCAGGGAACGTTCTTAGAACTTTTTTCTGTTAGCTGGGGTAGAGCATTGCTTTAGATGCATAAAAGGTCATAGGATTGAACCCAGGGAACACACAAACTGATAAAAAACATGCATACCTTATAAGTCGCTTTGGATAAAAGTGTCTACCGAATGCATAAAATGTTTATGGACTACTAATGGTATTGCATTAAGATCTGTAAAGTTTTTATAGCAATATAGTCTTTAATTCTTAAAGTTGTTTTAAAATCTTCAGTACATCCACTAATACGATGCTAACAATAAATCTGAACCACTTTGGGTCATAAAACAATGATAAAATCAATTCTGCACTTACGATCCAAGCACCTCCATGAATTCGAACACATCCTGAATGTTGTCTGTGCTTTTCTTCCAGTCGTAATCTCCTTCCTTTCTTCCCATTTCGGCGTGCGCTTCAACAGGGATTTCTGGACACAGACAGAATAAAGAAACCTCTTCACAAAATGTCTAATAAACAATTGGATCTATTCGGTAAAATTACGCAACGATTCATGAATTTGTGAATATACCTTTAGTCCTATTCAAAATATTCCCTAATATTCCAGGAGCCATGAGGCCTGTTATGAATCTGACTAAAAGTCTGAATCAATCTGACAATCTGTGCAGTCCAAATGTAAGCTTAAACTTAGAGATGAAGCTCATACTGTATTCCTTAATGACTTGACCATCTCCAACTAACCATCTCAGTGTTTTGCGTGCCTTTGCCTTGAGCTTTCCCGTTTAAAAATCCTGAGATCCTGATTGGTTGTCCTACATGACTTTAAGTCTGCTGTTGTCATGAACAGATAATCATGTGTTGGCAGGTCAGTCTACAGACAAGCAAAGCATCTAAATAGATGTGAAGTTTGGGTGTCACAAAGTACGTCATGCATATTGACACATTTGAATGGAAAACATCCCTGACAACATTAAATACAGCAAAGATGTGCTTTGTCTAATCTGCCTTGACCTGTCATATCGTAACACAAAGTCATCCACGTGCCTGAACTGAGTGAATGTACGGTATTTGAACAAATGAATAATCTTTCAACAAGATAGATCCAGTATTCAAAGTAACACGAAGTGCACACAAACACAGCAGAAATTGTCGGGATGTCTTGAATGATCAGCTATTATACACCCGATCTATTTCTGTTTACTCCAAGGTTGCAACATAAAAGGCTTTCAGGGGATGATGCATGAATGCAGTAGCAAGGATTTTACATTTGCCTGCCAACATAAAAACTCTCTAAAGACTTCTACGTACTCTTAAATCTGTTAAGTTCGTAAGGCTTGTTCTCATTGCACTTATATAACAGGTTAAAGATTGTGATCTTTGGCCTCGCTTTAAAATAATAAACTGGAGTTCATGATCACTTTACGATATGAACAACAGCCAAAAAATTGCAAATATGTGATCGTGGAGGAAAGAAAATCTCATAAAATATTTTGGTCAAACTGCTAATGGAGTCTATAATAAACAAATTAGGTAACCTAGCGAAGAAGGGATCATCCAATTACAACGAAAGAGCAACAGGGTTAATGCCAAAGATCATCAGGACTCTGTGAACTTCAAGGTTTGGTTTCATCATCAATGATCAACATTCTAGCAACATTATGATGAACGTTTAATACAAATAGAGTCGAATTAAAGATGCATGAATTACTTTAAAAACTTATTTTTTTAACAAAGCACTAAGTGAAAAAGGTACAAACCTTGACATTGTGTTAAAACTTTGGGTTGAAATAACTCGGCATAGATTGAATTTTAGCCCAAATGGTTGTGGTCGTCCTTGTTGACCCAACACTGGGTTGAAATTAACCCAGCATTTGAAGCATGCTGTTATGCATAAAATATTATTTTTAAAAGTATTTAACTCAGTTGGTAAAGCATTGAATTAGCAGCGTAAATGACTGTGGGTTTAATTCCCACCGATAAAAATGCATAGCTTGAATGCACTGTAAGTCACGTTGGATTAAAGCATCAGCCAAATGCATATCACTGTGTATGATGTAAATGCATATCAATAAAATATACTTAAAATATGTTTAATATCATTTAAAAAGGTTAAATGCTGAACAAACATAAATGACGTCGTTTTCAATTCACGACATGGCAATAAATGCACAGATGATGCATCACTCCAGAAATCTTCTGTTTGCTTAAAAAGAAAAATATTCTGCACAAGTAACAACTCACATCCCTCCCTCGGTCCACGAGACCAGCATAAATAAACACTAATATGCAACTCAGCAGGGAGACACATTTGCATGCATGCGGCGTATGTCCGGGTGCAAGATGTCCCATACAGTAAGTCCATTATTATACACGTGATGTGACTCAGAGGATTTACAGTATACACACGTCGCAGCATAACGTGATGCATTATTATGATCAGATGCATGCATAAGCAGATAGTCTTAAAAAGAGACGTGATGCATTCATGATGCATTATTATGCATAACGTGATGCATTATTATTAGAAGCAGATAGTCTTATAGAGAGGTTGACCTTACCTTCCGGTCTGTAACAACTCCAGCAAGATTTCTGTCTCTTGCAGAAAGTATGGAAGCGCAAGCAAGGACACCACTGACAGATAACAACACGAGAAGACAGAGGACGGCGCGCGGAAACAGACATTAGCGTCGGATCCGAAATGCAATTACGCATTCCTGTGCACTTAATTGCAATCTGCAAAAATCTTTAATATGCACGCGCAGCCAAGTGAATACAATGCAAAAAACGCGTATTTAAACACTGACAGGCATGCATAAGTTTATATCTTAAACATTTCTCTAGCGCGCAAAATTTATCTACTTTACATTATAATGTCCATGCTACGTATTTCATGTAAAATAATAACAGTAGCAAATGTGCACGAAGCAAAATGACAATTACTTATGCATTTAAAGTGTAACATGAACACAAATGTAAAGTAACCTGCAGCAGAAGTCTCGGACTGTACTCGGGTCAGCGTCGCGTCCTTTGACTTACCTAAAGACAAGTGCACTGATGCGCTCAGACACTCCTGGCAATAGCCCTCTGTTCTCTGGATTTAACTCGACTAGATGCGCAGAAATAACCAACAGGTTGCAGATTATATATGTGCTGTGATGAAGGAGGGGTCTGAGAGAGAGGCGGATTCTCAAGGTCTGCAGTTTTCTAGTAGACATGATGCACATATAGATCTTCTAAAGTAAACGTGCATGGGACTGTCAGTGCATAACTTGCCATTGCCAGTATAGGGTGTTATGGGTGGTTAGTAAGGTGTTGCTAGGGTCTGCAGCTTAGTTTTGCATTTTGTGAATTCTGTTAATATGGTTTTCTTGCAATGGTTTGGCTAAATTTAATTTTAGTACAATTACAAAAAGTCACTGTTTCACTTTTGTAGGTTTGTGGTGCTAGGGTGCACTTGATGTTGCTATTTCTTTATGCTTTTTAAACAGCTGTTCATTGTATTATTAATGCAATGTAACAGTCCTGATTTTATATAAGTTTTCCTTTCTTTAAAGGTGCAGTGTGTAATTTTTAGAAGGATCTCTTGAAAGAAATGCAAAATAATTTACAAAACTATATTATCAGGGGTCTATAAAGACCTTATTACCTTAGAATGAGATGTTTTTATCTACATACACAGAGGGTCCCCTTATGTGGAAGTCGCCATTTTGTTCCACCATGTTTCTACAGAAGCCCTTAACAGACAAACTTTTTTACTAAGTTGTCTCCGACGATGAAATGTTTTATCCGGTGGCGGCTACTGTAGCTTCTCTATGCGTTTCAAAAGCGAGGGGTGAGCAGTGGATTGACCTGTTGGTTGCAATTCACAACCTCACCACTAGATGCTGCTAAAATTTACACACTGCACCTTTAAGAGCCATTTCCATGTAAGATAGAAAGGCATGTGTACTTTAATATGACGCCTGTTTTTATCATATTACTAGACTAAATGTTCAACAGTCGAAGAAAAAGTTAACAAAAATTAACCATGGTTTTACAGTTAAAAAAACATGGTTACTGTAAAGACAACGTGCAACCACAAAATAACCAAGGTTTGGCCAACCATGGCTTTCAAAAACCAGTTCAACCATCATTAGTGTAGTAACCATGGTTTTGCTGATAGTAATCAATACATTTTTAAAAAACGGTTACTACACTTTTACACCACACTAAAACCATGGTTAATTTTCATAAGGGAGAAAAATGTGCAATATATATTACATTCCAGATATAACTTATAATTTCTCTGTTTTCTGTGTTTTCGTTTCTTTGTCTTTTGTGTAAAGCTATTTTGAAACAATGCAACATTTTAAGGAAGCGCTATATAAATAAAATGTACTCTTGATTAATAAATCAGGACCATTTTCCTGTTTGGATTAAAAGTCTTGATAAAGTGCACAATAAGTTCATAGATAAACCTATATTGATATTTGAACCAACAACACTGGTTACTGGTACAGATTTATGGCTAGCATAACATGCATGTCTGTAGCAATGGAAAGTTTCTCTGTAAAAAATACTTTGCTGCCTTAAAATTTTTTGTTGAAGCAACTCGGATTTACAAGTCCTTTCAACTTACTATTATTTCTTTTGACTAGAGATGAGTTGTTATAACTACAGGTGAGTTGTTTTAACTTATAAAATTAAGTTGACTTTTCTCAACTATATTTTATAAGTTGTGACAACTCATCTCTGTTGACATGACTTGTAAATCTGAGTTGATTTAACAAAAAATTTTAAGGCAGCAAAGTTTTGCATATTTTACAGAATCCGTAAAAATTACAATGTTATTGCAGCTGGGTTGCCGGTAAATTACCGTAGATTTAGATTTATGTTATTTACTGGCAAGAGTTAGTTCAAAGTTTAATAAATTTTAAATATTAACAAGTCTTTATCTTTACAGAATAAAACTATACAATAACAGCTTCATGCAAAGCATTCTGGGAACCAGAAATCATCATCAACCTTTTTCTGTTTTTTGCTTCAGATTTTGTTTCCCAGAATGTTTTGCTTGACGCTGTTTTTCTAGTTTTATTCTGTAAAGACAAAGACTTGTAAATGTTTAATGTTTATTTAACTTTGAACAAAATGTTGCCAGTAATAACATAAATTTAAATCTACGGTAAGTTACCGGCAAGCCAGCTGCAAATGTTTACGGAATTTTTTTACAGTGTTAAATTTAATTTCCAATGAAGAAAAAAATCCCTTTAACTACACTTTATTGCAGTAGTAAGACATATTTTCATTTATATTTTTGATTTTGCCAGAAAATTTTATCCAAACTAACTTACAAGGTACACATTTCATCGGTATGTGTTCCCTGGGATCAAACCCAAAACCTTTCACGCTGCTAATGCAATGCTTCACCACTGAGCTACCGTCCACAAATGACAAAAGCAAAAGAACTTAACTAGATATTTACACTAAATAATGCACATCATATCTTAAATCAAGCATTGAACGTCAAGTTGTTGTATTTAAGCTGTCCGTTCTCTTTCTTTGCAGGAAAATACACAGCGGGACACTTCCTGTTTTAATTGGCACATGCAAATCTCCAATGGGAATTTTAATTGTCTTCTTAGTAAACAAGCAAATACAAAACATAAAAAGTTTTCAGTATATTTCCCTTCTAAATGCAACAAACTATTATTGCATGCACATTATTATTACAAAGTATGACTACATCTAAAGAGTATATTGTGAGAAGATTCCTTAGCAGGACTCACCTTTCCGATGTTTTTTGCTAGCCAGTGCTTTGACTTGTTTAAAATATAATGGCATTTTCAAAAGAGCTTGCGGAAAAACTTTACACTTTAGGAACATCGGTGGAAATCAGACTTCCTAAGATGTTTACTTCTGCAGACTGGGAGCAAGATGAACGAGACTGTTGTCTTATTAGTTCTCTGTGTACGGTGTTGCCATGGTGTGGGAAGGATGCACAGAAGACAACCGGACATGAAGATCTCTAGATAGTTCTATTTAAGGGAGGGAGACGCGTGTATGGGAATACGAATGTGGAGACACGGAAGATGTTTCCATGTAAGAGGGTCTCAGATAGATGAATCACTTTATCCTCACAGGAAAGTGTTTTAAGAACAACAAAATCTATTTGAATCTATGCATAATCATCATAAGTCTGGATATAAAACTGTTACTTATCACTTTGTGATAGATGGAGCACTTTTTTGGATTCTAAAATTAAAGCGCATATATGTGAAACACTGAAAATTCTTCTAGTTTGCTTTTATACAAATTATTATTTAAAGCATTCAGGTCTTACTTAAGTATCTTTAATTAATGTAAAAAAGAAACATTACATTACTTGTGTGAAAACAATGGTGCTGATAATATGCCAGGGCAAGTTGTTTTCAGTTTAGATGAATTTTTATATGTAAAAAATATCAGATGGAATGGTACCCTTTCAAAAAGTAAACTTTTATATCTAAATGATGCAAATTAGTACCTCAAATGTACATAATGGCACCTCAGATGTACATACAGTATCTGTACCTAAATTGCCCTGTACATATTTAAAGGGGAACAGCTTTTGTATCTTTTTGTCTCACAGTGCATCACAATTGTAACAAATGTACTTGAGCACAATTTTATTTTTATCCCGAACTTTAAATGCTTCAGCCGGTTCTTTAAGGAACCTGTGGCTCGGCCGGATTTGGCAAAGTGAGACGTTCTTAATGGAATGATGGGAGAGAGACGTATGGAGATTGCTAATCATGTTCATGGATAAGGTAATGAATTGATGTTTTTTTTTACCTGTATGGTTGATTACATTATTTTATGCCATCATAATAAATCTATGCTAATAAGATTTTGTTTCTCTTTCTTTCCCTCAATCCCGAGGAAATGGGACTAACAGACCCAGTTCATGCTGCCGTGGAGGTCCTCACACCACTGATATATATATATAATGTTTTAATCCCCATAAAATTGTATAAAATCATACCTATAATATAATATATCCTCTATAGAATCAGCTATGTCTGGCTCTTTCCCCCAAGGGTTTTTTCCCTCCTAGGACTTTTCCCGCGGGTTTTTCTCCTAGGGGTTTTTTCAACCCTTGGGGTTGCATGTATTACTACGCTTGCTAGTATGGTTAATCCTAACCGCTGTATTCTGCTGCTTATGTTTACGATTTTTCTGTGTTTTCTCTTGCATCTATTAATGTAAAGCTGCTTTACATTAAACAATTGTTTAAAGCACTATATAAATAAAATTGAATTGAATAGAATTGATTTGGAGCTGCAAGGCACAACAGCTGTGTTAGATGCTGTACCACTTTCGTGTTTGCCCACTCGTGTTGCCAGAAACTGTAGTGTAGATATTAAAGGGGACATTTCTCAAGATTTTTAAAGATGTAAAATATGTGAAGTTCTAGCTCAAAACACCATATAGATAATTTGTTAAAATTGACAATTTGTAGGTGTGAGCAAAAATATGCCGTTTTGGGGTGTGTCCTTTAAAATGGTTGGATAGTGTAGATTAAGGGGCGGTATTATCCCCTTCTGACATCACAAGGGGAGCCAAATGTCAGTGACCTATTTTTTCACATGCATGCAGAAAATGGTTAATCAAAACTAAGTTACTGGGTTGATCTTTTTCACATTTACTAGGTTGATAGAAGCACTGGGGACCAAATTATAGCACTTAAAAAAGTCAGATTTCATGATATGTCCTCTTTAAGTCACTAAAATGGTGACAATTACAAGGGGCGAACCGAAATTTTAAATAGGAATTTCTCAGATTTACAAATCCCTGGGAATGTTTGGGATAACGTAAGTACACAACTGCATTTTATATATCACACTGCATTGTAAAAAAATCTTTTTTTATCAACTCAGATACAAGTAATTTCAACTTACAATTATTTATCTTGAGAGATGAGTTGCTACAGCTTGAATGAAGTTGACATATAATTTATAACAACTCATCTCTAGTCAAGATAAATAATTGTAAGTTGAAATGACTTGTAAATCTAAGGTTGACTAAACAATAATAAATAAATAAATAAATAAATAAATATTTTTTACAGTGTGTGCATGCAAGTTTTTTTTTTGTATGTTTTATTACAAAAACCTTAGATATTTCATGGCTTTAATTAGGATGTGAGAGAGAATAAAATCACCTGACTTCAGGAATCTGCCCGCATCACTTTCCAGTCCTGTAATCAATAACAACACCATCCATTAATTTCACACAGGTGGAATGAATCACCCTCAGTTTAAATTACAGTTAAAAAGCTCTTTCTCTCTCTGTGTCTCTTAATAAATAAAAGCCAATGTAATAAAAAAAAAACATATCTGTGTGTAAGGGTTTTGTCTCGTTTACACTGTAAAACCTGACAGTTAGCTTAACTCAAACCTTTTAAGTAAACCGGTTGCATTAGGCCATTTAAGTTATAAAACACATACATTTAAGTACTGTGAACTTGAGTCATGTGCAATTATGCACTTATATTTAAG